>NC_079390.1:3856603-3961603 GCF_029220125.1 Pseudoliparis swirei
GATGGTTTTTTTTTTTTTTTTTTTAACATAAGATGAAAAATAAAAATAAAAAATAATTAGAATTAATATTGTTGTGGAAAACAATATTAATTCTAATAATTTTCTGGAGGTTTTAATTGCTGGGGCCAAATTGACCCCGAGGGTAAAATATGTCAGTAAATATAAAGGTAACAGGTTAAACATTGAATGGGGTCAAATTGACCCTAAGGTAACAGGAGGGTTAAGAGATAACGCCACTAGGTTGCAGGTTAAGAACATGGAGCGGGGGCTAGATAACAAGCATGAACCTGGGGGTTCAACGAGTTCAGGGTCAGACTGAGTTGATCAGTTTTAGGATTAGGTAATTATGCCTACATATGATTGGTCCACGAAGGCCGGTAACAATAAACTCCACCTCCTTTGTTGTGTATAAAACATATGTTAGAATGCATGTTCGATAGTCTTTCTCAATTCGGTGCCTGAAAGTCCTCCAAACGGCCTGCAGGCGTTTGTTCCCTGACCTGTGCTTGTGAAGAATGAACTCAATATTCTTGCTGAGTGCTGTTGTCCATCGAATCCCTTTTTTCATCAAACTTCTTCAAACCACCACGATCGGCGGGAGGAGAAACAACAGCGTCACAGTGGAGTCTCTGAGGTGATTACGGTACATTAATGAGCCGTAATGAACTCCTCATCTGGGACCGTGTTATATTCCCTCTGTGGGGTTTTAAAGGCGATGGACCGGCCTTCCCCCAAGACGTCCACCGACCCTCTCTTCATCCGTCTCCTCCGTGACTCATCCTGGAGAACAATGCGGCGCGGTGCCGCTCGGCCCCCTCGCGAGACGCCGCGTCCTTTTGAGGAAGCTGCTGGGCTTCTGGTCCGCGGGGGTAATAGAATATACACTTTTATTAATCCCCAAGGGGAAATTAGTTCTCTGCATTTAACCCATCCTTAGTTATTAAGGAGCAGTGGGCTGCGGTGAAGCGCCCGGGAAGCAACTGGGGGTTCAGTGCCTTGCTCAAGGACACTTCGACTTGCAACTAATGGGGAGAGCGGGGATCGAACCCACAACCCTGCGGTTGCAGGACGGCCCTCTTACCCCACTGAGCTAAAGCCGCCCCAAACAGACTCAGGAGCACAACAACAACAACAACAAGAAAACTCAGCAAAAGATCAGAGGTTAACAGGTTGTCGAAGGACATCTTGTGTGTGACTCACTCTAAAGCCTCCCATTAAGCTCACGGGGGTTGTTGTGTATGTGTGTATGTGTGTGTGTGTGTGTGTGTGTGGGGGTGGGGGGTGTTGGTATTATATATGACAAACAAAATGCTTTGGATGGATTCTGTGCTCTGTTGAATCGTTGACTGAAGGTACTCATGGAAGGTGGCAGCTGGTTGACCTTGGAGAGAGGAGAGGAGGCAACACGTTCCTCTCACCCCCCCCCCCCCCCCCGCCCCCAGGGAGCGTTTTTTTCCCTCCTTTTTTTCTTCTTTCTTGCCCTCTCGAAAATGAAGCGGTAGATGTTCTGATCTGACTCGAAAAGCCCCCGCCTGAAACATTCCGGCAGCTTGTTATGCTTTGAAGGTCTCTAAGCTCCTTAAATTGATCCGTACACACTTGGACAAGTGGCTTTGCAGTATCTGGTTTGGGAAATAAGATTAAAAACTAATTAAAGCCGGGTCTTAACGACAAAATAGTCTCAGTCTAGTGGCCTTTTACCTGCAAATCTGCTCTGTTAACATGTACACTTAAAACATACATGTGTGTGTCTGTGTGTGTGTGTGTGGGGGGGGGGGGGGGGGTGTAAAGATATGAATGCTTTTAGCTGCAAATGTACAGCTTCATACGTAAAGGTTCCCGCCAATCAAAGTATAGAAACAAAAGACATATTTTTACACTTTGAGTTCAATGCGCAGCCTCAAGGTCGTCGCCGCGGGCCGGCCGACCTTTAGGATCCAGACGCCGACTCGCCGTCAGAGGGCGTTGTGGTCGTTTCAGCGACCGCGAATCAGAAGTTCCTCTGAACCACGTGGAGCTGAGCGTGAGGCGACCAGCAGACACGGCGTGACACGAAAGAAATAGAACTGGAAACTGACGACAGGACTTGGGGGGAAAGTGGCGTTTCAGCCACGAGAGAAAGAGAAACACATCTGAGACAACAAGAACACACGTTGGTGCAAAGAGGCGTTCAAGGACGACGTTTATGAAGCAAAAATAGGTTTCAGAAGTGCTTTTCATACGAGCTTTGTGTCACGCTAAAGCACAACGCCACGTGGTTAACGTTGTGAAACAATGAGCAACAAAACGACGTGAATGAGGTGTTCAAATAATGTTGTACAGTTATGTAACAAGTGTAACAATGTTACGTAAAAAGCACAAGTCAATGTTTATTTTTGTTTTTTTTCATAATAGGATGCAAACAGTGGACTTCCAGAGGGAAGTTCTGTGATTGGTTGACCCCTTGACCTCCAGCCCAACACAACTTTTAGAATGCTCTTCTGCTCTTCTGGTTTTTTTGTTGGACCAATTTTCTTCGAGACGTGTGGAAACAAACAAACGTACGGTGAATAATTAAAGATGGTGAATTAGTCGTCTTTGGATATGTATTTTCAGTCCTGTCTTGACTTGATCTAACACTCACAATTATTCTTGCAGAACAGGAACATGTCAAATCTGTGCAGTGAGCAAATATAACTATCATAACTATTATTTACAAGAAACCACGGAAAATGTAAACTCCTTTTGTTCCTTTGGACCGTTTTGGAGAGCGATGAATATTTTCAGCTGTTGCTGAATGGCGCTCGTGCGTGTATGTTTGCTCGTGCGTTTCACGTTCTGTTTGAACAGAGTCGCCCAAATATGTGGTCGGACTCGACAGTTAAAGGTCACGACCCCATCGTCAGCAAAAAATAAAGCTTGTAACCAACTAAGAGGAAACCAAACAGTTTCCACTCGCCTCTCTTTTTGCTTCCTCGACCATGTAGTCTCTCCCAACGAGACGATAGAGCGAAATATGAATAATCAATTATGCCTTTTCATTTACAGTGTTGCCGTGGCAACGCAGTAAAAAGAAAAGCTAATCGCTACGCCGCGTGTGGTCTTTTCACACCTGAACGATATTCACGTGTTTCGCCTGAAAGTTGCACAAAACCACTCGACTAAAAAAAAAGTAGAATAATCGACACATTACAGAGGCGTCGGACCGCACCAGTGAGGAGATGGCCGGTGAGCAGCAGCTCAACACAGAGATTTTAAAGCTATATTTATATATATTTGATACTGCTGTTAGGGGACCTAAAGCAGCACAAGCAGCTACTACTCACACAAATGGACTGAGTTAATCTCATTCTCGTTCAGGGACAAGAAAGTGGATGGAGGAAATTGAGCGGGGGGGTTGGGAGGAGGTGGGGCTGCATGTTGGTGATGAGGCTTGAAAAAGAGATGAAGCTGGCTGGGAGTGGGGAGGGAGGAGGACTGGAGAGGGGGGGGGGGAGAGATAAATGCAGAAAGAATAAGAATGAATGATCACAAGATCGGCTCCTTTTTTAGTTTTTCAATCTTTTCCATCCTCAGGATAATAATGAAAGCTGCTGTTTGTCTCCGAGTGACTCACCCTCGGTACTCAAAAAGCAGCATAATAATGTTATATACATATATATATGTATATATATATGTATATATATATACAGTATATATATACATATATGTCATATATATATATATATATAAATATATATAAAAATATATATAAATATTTATATATATATATCAAATAAATATATATATATACATATATAAGAATATCTCTATATATATCTATATGTATTGCTTTTTCACTCGTTTGGTCTCCCATCCATATATATATATATGTTTATATATACATATATATCATATATATATACATATATATAAATATATATTTTTATATATATATATATCAAATAAATATATCTATATATAAATATATAATAATATCTATATATATATAATTATATATATATTTATTGCTTTTTCACTCGTTTGGTCTCCCATCCATATATATATATATATATCAGCCAGCGACAGACAACGAGCTGATGTTTCTGTTGAGAAGTCACACGGTTTCCCGTCAGGCTGCAGTTTAAATGCTTTGTTTTGGTTTTACAGTATTTTTTATCTGACAGCCGATGAATAACGAGTCGCTTCGACGCGCAGCTTCGCTAGGAAGTCGCTCGCCACGGACAAAAAGAAATGTCAGAGGCTGAAGCAGATATTTGTGATTAAAAACATTCAATAATGTATTCCTGAGGAAACAGTCAAAATAAAGCAAAAAGGTTGTTTCTTTCCTTTTTTTTGTTTCTCTTAACATCCTGCGTATCATTGGTTTTACTAAACTGATACACAAAAACATGCGAGATCTCTTGTATTATATTAGTTTAGTTGTGCATAGTGGTGTGGTGAATAACACACACTTTCATGAAAATAAAAATAATAACATTTCCATCCTGCAGAAGCATGTTAATTTGATTAATTATTTATTTATTTATTCTGTTGTCTAAAGGATGTTTTTCTGGTTGATGACGTGAATCAAATGTGATTTTATCCACTTGTCTGTCATCCATTATGTTTTTTGATGTTGTTTTTTTACAAAGTTGTTGCATGACACCACATAACATAACCCTCACTTAGCTTATCCTGGGGTGATTGGACGAGAGGCCTTTGTTCATATTTTATTAAGCTGCAACAAAAACGAATCGGCGACTATTTTCCTCACAAAGAATTCAAAATATTTGATGGTTCTTGGTCTTATAATAAGATTTATGGAAAAAACAAAAAACTAAGTAATGTGATGACATCACATTTTTATAGCCAATGCAAGCGATTAATGGAGAAAATATAAATCATTATCGCTGCAGCCTCACAATAATGACTACAACACTTATCATACAATACATGCACACGACCTCAACCATGTGGCTGACCTCATGTTGTGTGTTTGTTGTCGTAAAAATGAACAAACAAGCGGGGGTTTCTCCACCATTGATAGACTTGTGGTACGCTTGTGTGGTTTTATTTTGTTAACATTTTTTTATTTTTCCATAGTGTCATTATACGAGTGGCAATAAATGGTCTGAAAGTGACAATAATATAATTTCTCACAATTATTTATGGGGTAATATAACATGTTCGCGTTACAGGCCTCGTGCTGCTAGTTTTATTGCATTACTTGTGATTCTAGTTCATATCTAGTGTGTCTGTAATGTAGAACGCCTTCATCACGTGGATCTCAGAACATTTGACGCAGTCTTTTCAAGCCCGACCCCGAGCAGAAGGGAAATATGTACCCAGGATACAGATGGTTGATTTAATCCACACATTTTATTCCAACTAATTACAATAACAGCTTCACGATGCGGCAGTAAACCATAAAAAAAAAGACCCAAAAACATGTCTTTAATTAACATTTTGTTCGACACTTTAAGTTAATCATCGGGTTGATATCTCGAATTGTCAAATTGGCCAGGGAGGCTTTTTCGGAAAGGTCTAATCATTTTGTGAGTTTTGTTTTGATTTTTTAAAATTCCATCACTTTCTTATTCTCACTCCGGCATCCAGCAGCAGATCGTGTTTTCAGATTAGACGACGCGGAAAAATACATTTCTGTGAGACAACGTGGCATTGTGACTACACAGCTGTGGGCTGTGATTGCAAAGCCTCTCTCTCTCTCTCTCCCCCCCCTCTCTCTCTCTCTCTACAGGTGACTCATCGCACTGCACAATGCTTTTCTGCTGCTTGAGCGAACGCGTTCGTGCCTCTCTTTCTCCCCCTCCTACAATTCTAATTTTTCTCTCTCACTCCTTTTCTTTGCATTTTCTTCTTATTGCTACCATTAATTTACCCATCAGTGCTTTCTTTAGGCGTTACAAACCCGTACATCCCCCAGATTACACAACGCCCCCCACCTCGTTTCCAATCCGCGGCTGAAATGACACGCGGTGAATTAATAAAGACGATGGGAAAAAAACATCACTATTTAACATTTTTGAGACACATTTAAAATCCACAGCTCTGTTTTTCTGTTGGCCCCGTCGTACCTGAGGAGGCCGGCCACCGGCAGCAGACCGGTCGTCCAGCTTGTAGGTATAATGAGCCATAATGCCATGTTACCATCTGATTGGCACGTCGGAGAGAGGGGCGGGAGGAGGGGCTGCTGGTGACAGAGCGAGAAAGAAAAAGAGAGGGGCGAGAGAGAGAGAGAGTGGGGGAAATAATGATGATGATGATGACGGTGAGGGGCCATGAGCCGAAACAAAGGCAGGATGACAAAAAAGAAGAAGGTGAGGATCAATTTGAGCCCGCCACCTCCTTTTTCTGCCTCCCCTCCCCCCTTCCATCCATCCCTCCCTCCCTCTCCCAGCGTCCAACTGACATCAATCATATATCCTTTTACCCCATCGCTCTCTCTTTCTCCTTCTCAATTAGCCTCTCCTCTGCTTTCCTGTCACCTGCATCCAGTGCCACTGATTTTAAATGTTAAAACAGTTGGTTTTTTTGTGAGCAGGTGCTGTTAAAAATGTTTTTTTTTCTTCCCTTGATGACAAATCTGCATGTTTACCAAGCAGAGAGGAAGACGAGATGGTAAAAAAACACTTGCACGAACTAACATGTAAGTTAGCTTCGCTAAATTTGATTTAAAGCCGATTCTTTCATCCGATTGGCTGAGCTGTGGAGAGACTGCACACAGATTAGTCGCTCTGTGGTATTTTGTTTGTTTTCCAGGACTTAAAATACAGTATTTTAAAGTGTTATTCCATATCCAGTTATACATGTCACTATCCTCACATACAATATGTTTAAAAAAGCGTAATAGTAGAAGAATATTGACTGAAAAAAATGTCTCAAGTGCACATTTAACGTGCTTATCTTCTAACACGGAACTATTAACTTTCCCTTTTTTTGTATTAACATGCTTGAAATCCATCATAATCAAAAGTTGCTTGATTGTAGATTAACCTAATCTTGGACAGGCAGACACACACACACACACACACACAGAGCATTTGCATTGTAATTACCCCTGAGCCCCTCTCCAGGTCCCTGTGGGGCCTCCTGCAGAAGATGGTCTCAGAAGAGTCCCAGTTGTCCCATTGAGGAGATCATTAGCCTGGTTAGAGTAATCCACAACAACCCGTGTGTGTGTTTGTGCACACACATGCGTGTGTGTGTGTGTGTGTGTGTGTGTGTGTGGGTGGGTGTCACTTGGGTGCTCATGCGTTAAGCAGCTGTTAAATGGACTCCAGGGCCTTTAGTGACCGTGGATATTAGCTTTATTGGTGTGATCTGAAAAGTTATTTAGTGACAGCTGGGATTCCCCCCCCCCCCCCCAGGGACCGAGCCCCTGACGACTCATGATAGCGGGCATGAATGAAAAGGGAAATAGGCGTTAAATTGAAAGAGCTGGAAAACTGCTGGAAAAAAGCACCCCTGAATTGATTAAAAACAAACAAAAAAAACATAAGAAACAGTGCATAAACAATGAATGTTATACATTTATTTATTTATCTACAAAATGATGGATTAAATCTTGTTTTATTCACTTTTATAAAAAATGAAAAAGTGGATTCCTTTATTTTGAAGGTTAATGGAATTACAAAATGATAAACAAGATACTTTAATCTCATTTGAGGAACAAAGAACTTCAACAATTTGACACTCATTGTGAATAAGAATTAGTTCTCTCCTGATTTTACCTGGTTAAATAAAGCTCATATATACACCGGACCTTAACTAAATGTGTCTTTGCATCATTCTTTGTCTGAATCTGCGTGTTCAACGTGTGTAAATGTATCCTCTGTAATAATGTGAGTCGATCTGCATCCAGGCTTCCAGAGCAGCTGCATCTTCGCTGCCCGTCTTGGCTGCAGACGGCAAACATCTGCACGCGATGTGCTTCACGACTCTTTTAAACCGACTTGACCCCGGACAGCGCCCCCCCCCCCCCTCTCTCATTCTTTATCTCTTCATGATTCTCCTTTCTCTTTCCCCCCTCTGCCATTTTCCTCCCAACACTGTTGTTTGAAAAAAAAAAAAAAAAAATTATACTCCCCTTGCACTCAAATGGAGGGGAGGGGGGGGGGGGCACAACTGATTGCTCCTATTGTTTAAGAGTGAGCCTTGCAGCCTCTTAAGAAGGGGGGGGGTGTAATTGGCCCACAAGCAAGGGGTGTGGGGGGGATAATGTGTTTGGACGGGAAAGGGAAGTTAAAGAGAGAGATTAGAGGAAAAGTGGCGTAAGGGCTTTGTTCAAATTGAATGTGAATGAGTGAGATTGTTCTGAAATCAAATAAATAAATAAAAACAGCTCTACATTCAACAATAAAGTGTTTCCTTTATTCTTATATACACAGTCTGTTCTTGAATGTTTTTGCATTTTGGAGCTTTTAAAAAAATGTTAAGGGGATTTTTATGTTCCAAGGCGAAGAAGTCGTTTTAGTTAAATCTCTGTAGTGACCTAAATGATGAAATGTAACAGCACCGTAGTGAGCAGTGGGTCGACTCCCGATACACACATTACCACACTACAGGTAAATAAATAAAATTCAAACAAAACAAAAGAAATCTCTGCATTCGTGCGGACACAAATATTTGTTAGAGCTCGTGAATAAAACCCACAAAATAATCACTTTAAACAAAACATAGTTATCAGCAGGAGATTTTTCTCTATACGCCAAAATGAATGTTGACCACAACTAATTAAATACAAATTGTATTGAATTTCAATACTTTTGATTATTTTACATCGCCGTCAACATTTTTTGCTTTAGAATACAAACGAAACATGATATAATAAATCTATAAAGATAATTAAATAGATTTTTAAAAAACATTTAGCTCATTGTGAACAGAGTCTATACATTCTCCTCACAGGAAGTGTACGATGCCATAAATAAACCCGCGTAATAAACCGCCGCGCTCTCCTTTGTGCCTGTTTTTCGGAGAGCAGGCTCTGCCGCGACTTCCTGCTATTTATGATGTTCCTACTCTAATTTCTATCTGCATGTGTCATTTGTTTTCCCGCCGAAGCACTCGGGGAAAGAGCAGGTGCTAAAAAGTGCTCTTTGAATGAACTCGACTCAACCGAAGGAGAAGCCATTTCTCAAGCGGCGGCAAGTCGAATGTAAAGGAAGTGATTTTGCGAAGATAATTTGAATTTTTTTGTATTTCTTCACACGGTTCAATCACTCGGATGCGTTTGAATCACGAGCCTCGGCAATGTCGTATTTAAAACCATACAACCGTAGATAATACAACAACAACTAAATATGAGTCATTCTAAAATCCCGGATGACCTTTAACCAGCGGGATGATAGAACATCACGCGGTGCGAATTGTATGGTTAAAAACTACGAAGCGTGCAGCATAATCTGAGAGTTTTTGCTGGACTGCGTCATCAAAGCGAGTCCTGCACGCCCCTCTGAATGTCTGCGCGTCTATTTCATATTCCGGTCACAAGCCGGTGTGGTGCAACCGCTCAAAGGGTACGATTTGGTATTTGGGAATTTTTTTGGGGGGGGGTGGATGGAGGGGGGGCGGATACGTTTTGTGCCTCTAGGTCTGTCTGGGATGGGATGACTGCACAGAGAGAGAGAGAGAGAGAGAGAGAGAGAGAGAGAGCATGCTCGTGACCACAATCGTTTTTTGTTTTTTTAAAGCTCGATACCCGCGATGAAAGAAAAGAAAAAAGGGAATAGGTATATAAATAATTAAAAGAATCATTTACATTCGGTTTGCAAGTGTGTCCTCAAGGCGTTGCGGACACACCCCCCCCCCGCCCCCCCCGATTGCGCCCACGTCCGTGCTCGTCTGCATACTTGTGTCACAAATTAGTGTACTTGTAAGAAAATTATTTGTGATATTATTTCGTGCGAGTGTGTGTCGGTGCCCGTGTGTGTGTGTGTGTGTGTGTGTGTACAGTGTGTCTAAATTGGAAGGCTGTAATTAAATGCGTAGACCTCTCCACTATCTCCTCCTCCAGCCAGCGCCGGTGACGCACAAACCGCAGCACCAGCAGTGAGTCATCAGGCCCCCAGGATCACCACCCCTCCTTCTATCTCTCTATCCCTGCCTCCATCCACCTCTACGCGGCTCTCTATAACCCTCTCTGCCTCTCACGACACATTCCCATGTCCCACTCTTTCTCGAAATTACCCAGCATCGCGCGGACAACGCGAGCCGAAGCTTCTTTTTTCCTCTTCTTCTTCTTCCTCCCCCTGTACGCTCCTCGAGGTTTACGCTCCGTTTTCCCGACACGCTGACGTTTATCTCCCCACATCTGGCCGTCTGCATCCTCGCCACCTATCCCCTCTGTCTATACCCTTTCTATCCCCCTTCCCCATCCCCACCCCTCCTGTTAACCTCTCCACTCCCACCCGTGAACCAGGTGGGTTATTGAGTTCGCTACAGATGAAAGGCAGATGGGGGCGGGGGGGGGGAAGAGAAAGAGGGGAGTTATGAGGAGACGTGAGAGACGGGGCTGGAAATTGTGAGTGGGAAAAGGTGGGAGACGTCGGCGAGTGAAAAGAGCGGCGGTGAGAGGAGGAGACAAGGATACACACAAGTGAGGAGAGGAAGCAAGGAGAGGAAGCAAAGAGAGGGGGAGAGAGGGGAGAGGGAGAGTATTATTTGAGGCATTTGCCACCTGGCGTCCTGAATCATTATCTGACTCATGCTAATCTCTTATCTTCTCAGCCAAACAAACACACACACACACACACACACACACACACACACACACACACACACACACACACACACACACACACACACACACACACACACACACACACACACACACACACACACACACACACACACACACACACACACACACACACACACACACACACACACACATTTAACACCAGCACCGGGGGAGTCAAAGCAGCATTTCTGAGTGTCAGAGCGGCGGAGACTCTCGACTCTCTGACGACGTCGTCGCCGACGTGGTTGAAGAGGGGGGGGGGGAAGGGGGGGGGGACGTTTCACTTCCATCTCTCAGAGTGTTTATGATACGAGTCGGAAGGGGGAGGATATTAAATGTATGACTCATAAATGTGTGTGCCCCACCAACGCCCTGCAGAGAGGGTTGCATCTACTGCTGCAGGAGAAGGGATAACAAAAAACAAAAAAATGAGGCAATTTCGTGCTTTACTCGGTGTGGTTATCCAATTAGTTACACAAAACATGTGGCTGAGCGGATGTGTGCCAATACGCTTCTGTTCCCGATAGATGTTTTATCCCCTCGGGAGAGCCTTCACAAATATACGGCACAGCTGTCTGATGAAATTATAAATTTTTAGTGCAATACTTTTTTTGTATTCGGGCATCGGTTGTTTCAGTCCGGTCACTATTATCCGGAGCCGTGATGATTCGAGGTGTTCTGCTCACAGAGGCCCTGAGCCGTGTGTTCGTTTACAAAGCCACGCGGGGCTCGATTGTGCGAGGGTCTCCCAAGGTGTAAGCATTATTTATTATCTTGTTCTAACATGTGTACATCCTGGACGCACCCGATAAAGCCCCACAGTTCTTTTCAACATATGAATGAAGCCCAACATTACACCTTTTTTTTAGAATATGTACACTACCGTTCAAAAGTTTGGGGTCATCCAGACAATTTCGTGTCTTCCATGAAAACTCACTTTTATTTATCAAATGAATTGAAAATGTAATCGAAAATATAGTCAAGACATTGACAAGGTTAGAAATAATGATTAATAGTTGAAGTATTAATTTTGTTCTTCAAACTTCAAGCTCAAAGGAAGGCCAGTTGTATAGCTTATATCACCAGCATAACTGTTTTCAGCTGTGCTAACATAATTGCACAAGGGTTTTCTAATCAGATATTAGTCTTCTAAGGCGATTAGCAAACACAATGTACCATTAGAACACTGGAGTGATAGTTGATGGAAATGGGCCTCTTTACACCTATGGAGATATTTCATTAGAAACCAGACGTTTCCACCTAGAATAGTCATTTACCACATTAACAATGTATAGTGTGTATTTTTGATTAATGTTATCTTTATTGAAAAAACAGTGCATTTCTTTGAAAAATAAAGACATTTCTAAGTGACCCCAAACTTTTGAATGGTAGTGTATTCGTAAATGTAATTGTAGCAGGCCTCATGCCGCTACCCGTGGGTTTCCCCCACCCGCACCATGGACCAGCCAGGCACCAAGAGGTTTCGCTCAATGACATCTTTTATTTCGCAAAACACACACCGAGCAGACCGCAACACTGCGCCTCTGCTCACTTCTCCCCTCCACTCCAGCTCTGCTGCCCTTTTATACAAGCAGCATCGGCTGCTGACTGATTGCCACTCAGTCAGAGCAGCTGACTGATTGTCAACCAGCCAGCAGCCGAGGCCAGATTGGGGACAGCTGCCACAGTAATATTATACAAAACCCCTGTCTGCTCGTATACAGAATATTGTCACTCATTTCTTAAAACTCATTTTTAGAGAACAGCTTTTAAGTGATGTCGTCCTTTTATGCACTTCTTTGGTTCCCCTAATTTAGTTTTTCTGTTTTTTATTTTATTTAAATTTTAAAAAATGTTATATTTGTATCTTACTCTTCTATTTGTTTTGCCTTGACTCTCTGTAGAGCACTTTGTAAACTTTGTTTTTAAAGGTGCTGTATAAATAAATTATTATTATTATTGTTGTTGTATACGTGTGGTGGGAGCGGTCAGTAAATCAACGCGATATTCACATTTCAATACCTTCTTTTATTCCATAACCGCAACGGAAACTCATCTTAAACAGAAAATCCTCATATTGTCTTAAATGTGGTTAAAAACTAGTTTCCCCTTCCGCTCTCTTCCGAACACACCTGGCTGAACTCAGGTGACGCCCACATATGTTACAGAGTTAACGCCCCCCTGACATCATCATTGCATCACCGTCATCATAATCATCTCAGCAATATGTCAACACGATCAGCATAATTTGATCTATGTGCAGTAGCGTGATTATAATATATATTTATATGGTATAGATAAACACAAATCAGTGTAGAGGCCTCAACACATGTGAAGGCAATGGAGGGTGCCCCTTCTTTACTTTTGCAACTTGAAACTTTTCCATTCAAAACTTTGTGAAATGCATATTTCGGTTGCAGGAAACACAACTCGACTCTCACTTGAGCACTGATCATTTTCAATGCGGTGGGCGAATGACTCAATGTTGTGGCACTCGATGATGCTACTCCACTGGAGTGTCCCTCATTAATTTTCAAACATCTAAAAGATGTATGGCTCGAATTTGGAGCTTGTCTAAAGCAGACTTTGAAGAATGCAGGTTGCAAAAAAACAAAAACATGATGTAAACATTGCGAGTTGGTGATAATATCTGTGTATGAGGATTTAAAGCATTGCCTCTAGCCTTCTTAAGACTAATTAATGAACATATCATCCTTAAGTAACTACAAAACATGATATACTTTGAGGATGTATGAAAAATGTTCATATTTGCAAATACTCGTGAAACATTATTACATTACATGTCATTTAGCAGACGCTTTTATCCAAAGCGACTTACAATTAGTGCATCAACCTAGAGTACAAACTAAGAACAACAAGAATACAGAAAGTAACATTTCCTCAACATAGTCGAACTACAAACGTACCACAATAAGAGCCATTTAAGTGCCACTGAAGTGCTAATCTGTGTTATAATCCAGATATAACATTGTATAAACATTGAAATGTCTCACAACAAGATTTCAATTTCACAATAACAACATCATCTGAAAAATGTAGGCCTTCCTTCCTCCCGTCCAGTACTCATCTTGTTCTGAGGCTTTTGTTCTGGATCTCGTGGATCTGAGTCATTCCACTTTTAATCTCTCGCTCTTAGAATAACACGATGTCGATATTTGAAATGTGCTCGGTCTCCAGTTTTAAATGTTAGGTAAACTGCTGTGGAACTAAGCAAAGAACTGAAGATTTTTTTTCCCCTTTCAACTCCAGAACACAGTCAGACAGCACTTTGCTGCATGCCGCTGGCTCGCGTGGACTCATAAGTTTGATAACAGCCTGTAATTTGTGCCTCGTGGATCGAGAGTGAGCCAATGGAGGAGGAAGGTTACAGTATTGTAATAGTGTTATTTGAGCACAGGCTGGTTCGATGCCTTCTTTACTGCGGGGTCTGAACATATTCAGATGTAGGCACATCCAGATGTTCATTGCTCGTGATTGGAGACCAGTAGAGGGTCAACTAGGTTTACAATGACGTCCTCACTGTCCATGGGATCTCCATGCTGGGGTTCGTCTTCAAATCCGACCAGTTCAGATTCCCATTGATGAAAATGTTGCCTGTTTAACCCGGTCAGAGTACACCTGCTCTTCACCGTGAGTGTGTGTGTGTGTGTTTTCCTACCTCTCTTCATCACAGATCATGCAAGCCGGGCCGTGATTCATGCCCTTTGGGGTCCTTGACTCTTCCGGCCTCCTCGCCTCCGGCGGTTTGCAGCTGTTCACGGTGACTGCTGATGTTCCTGGAGGCGTTGCACTCCTCTGTTGACCTTCATGACAACATAAAGTTTAAGTCATTATTGGTTGCTGTGCCAGATTGCACCAAACTTCCAATTGTTTTATTCTGAGCATCCTAGTTTGATGTGCTGGACTACCAAAGGGTTCGCATGTCACAAGATTGGGCATTGAATTATGAAAATGTTGGCATTAGTTGCATGCCAATTGGATAAAAATTGACCGTGCTATGGGTAAAAAGAAGATGTTGACCTTTTCATGACCTTGACCTTGACCTTTGACCCAATTGATCCCAAAATCTAATCAAATGGTCCCCGGATAATAACCAATCATCCCACCAAATGTCATGCGATTCAAGAAGATGTTGACCTTTTCATGTCCTTGACCTTTGACCCGATCGATCCCAAAATCTAATCAAATGGTCCCCGGATAATAACCAATCATCCCACCAAATGTCATGCGATTCAAGAAGATGTTGACCTTTTCATGTCCTTGACCTTTGACCCGATCGATCCCAAAATCTAATCAAATGGTCCCCGGATAATAACCAATTATCCCCCCAAATTTCCTGCGATTCAAGAAGATTTCGACCTTTGCATGACCTTCACCTTGACCTTTGACCCGACCAATGCCAAAATCTAATCAAATGGTCCCCGGATAATAACCAATCATCCCACCAAATTTCATGTGATTCGGTTTAATACTTTTTGAGTTATGCGAGTAACACGCATACAAATAAAGAAATAAATACACGGCGATCAAAACATTACCTTCCGCATTTTCAATGCGAAGGTAATTAAGACGTGGACCAGCGGAGGAAGGTGATTGGCTGCCGCCGCCGCCCCTACAGCTCCACGACTTCCTCCCTTCAGAGACACTACTGTACGTCACTCATGTACACTCACATAATACTTTTTTAGTTATGCGAGTAACACGCATACAAATAAATAAATAAATAAATGGCGATCAAAACATAACCTTCCGCATTTTCAATGCGAAGGTAATAATAATATAATCAATTTTGGCCAAAGTGCGACGCCTTAAACGCTCCACACTGTATATGTAAAGCGCATCATCATTTTCACACTCAATGAGGCAGTATAAATACCACGGAAGATGTTGACAAGTACTGTTTGACAAGTGGAGCGCCTTCTGCGTCTCCCTTTTCTTCCACAAAACAAGAGCAAACTAAAACTAGCTCCTTTCAGTTTCATCCATATCACAGAAGAAAAGAGATCCATACTACTTCTGCAGCTGCACGTCATAGGCCATCTTTTCAATAACTGGGTAATTCTGGGTTTGCAGCCTGAACTGAGAGCAATTGGATTCATCACCACCGTGTCTGTGAATAGCTCATCTTTGACACGTACAGCAACGGACAATGAAGCTAATAAGAGAGGTTCAAGCGTGGCTGTTTGCGTTGGGAGAGATCGTTATAAAGTTACCACCTCTCGGTGCTTGCTGACTAGAGCGCTGATTTTATATGCTTCATACAGACAGTAAAACTTAGAATACAAATACAATAATTATGATACATCTGGCAACGCTTCTGAACTGTCTAAAGCGACTTTATAAATCATTTGCAAGATTTTTGATCATGCAATCCAGCGGGTGTAACTGGATGCACGAGCCGCGATCCATACTTGTACACATTTCTTTACTAGATGTGTACAGATAGTAAAAAACTATAAACAATATGCCAAAATAATCATTTCTCTTTTATATCTAGAAATCTGTTCTTATGCAAGTCTCACCATAAAAATGCTCTTCTGTTGAGAAGCTGATAATGTAGAGTAGGATAACAGACTTTCAATATTTGACCGCTAGCTATATCCTTTCTTTAAATGACAACAACATGATTGACTAACTTAAACAAGCTACAAACCCACTAAACTATAAACTTCACGTGGACAATAAACATTTCTGAATCAAGGGTAACACTTAATTTTTGCGGCGTCCATAAACTCCCAAATAGTTACAACTCAAAAAAAATCGGCGACGAATGCAGGCGATAAGCTCGAAGTTGTATAAAATACGTCGTACAATCCAAAGTATAATGCATTTTTGCTGCAGCAGAATGCAAGATTTGCTGTGGACAAAGGTTCTCGCTCCCTCATGGTCATGCGCGATTTATCGCATAATTACAGGAAAATAAGAGCAGGCATGGTAAGCCTACTAAGAATAATTCTAAACGCTTTGCTAACGTAACCTCGAAACAGTAAAAACTAGAATGGGCACTCGGTAGAGCGCATACCTTCGAATATCACAAGATTGGGCATTGAATTATGAAAATTTTGGCATTAGTTGCATGCCAATTGGATAGAAATTGACCGCGCTATGGTAAAAAGAAGATGTTGACCTTTCTATGACCTTGACATTGACCTTTGACCCGATAGATCCCAAAATCTAATCAAATGTTCCCCGGATAATAACCAATCATCCCACCAAATTGCATGCGATTCGGTTTAATACTTTTTGAGTTATGCGAGTAACACGCATACAAATAAATAAATAAATACACGGCGATCAAAACATTACCTTCCGCATTTTCAATGCAAAAGTAATGAGTGCACCAAAACACTATACCGTAGCTTGCACAGAATAATATAATACAGACCTTTTAATGTCTTTCTGAACTTTGCCGGCTTTTTCCATCAAACACCATCGTGAGGTCAACATTTTGTGAGTAACTATAAATATAACTTTGGTTTTCTTTAGCGTTACGGTCTCACGGTGTGGCTCTGGACTCTTCACGGGTCCATCAGCTTAATGATGAAATGGTTCTGTCCATCGGGGTCAATGGAAAACAAATCTAAAGCGCACTAGTTTATCGGCACGGTGTTTGTTTGAGATCCGGACGGGGACAAGACAAAATGTTTCAGTTACAATGCTGTCCGATTCCCTCTCTGTGCACCGAGCACATAAAACACCACTGAGGGGTTTTAGTGCGAGTTTGTTACCGCTGACCAAAGGCCTTTTCACGCCAAGTCACAAACTAATTCATGGTCCGTAACACCCAACTTTCACACCAGCAAGCTTTTTTCTATTTAAGAAATAAATATGTAGTAGAAGTTTAACTTCTGATTAATGATGCTGCTTATTTATGACCTATATCGTGTAAAATGTCTGTGCTCTGTGACTGTGCCCATGAATTCCACACTCGACTTGTATTTAATTTATCTGCTGTCTGCCCAATTTTGGTATTGCGTAACTCTATTTCTTCAGTCGATTAGAAGAAAAACAACGGTTAATTGGGAAATGTTTGTGAACACAATGGAACAATGGTTTTGTCCCTTATTACAACAATAGAGCCTTCCTATTATGCTAGCCTCGTTTTTTTCTTTCGTAACAAGTGATGAGGCTCTTTGGTTTATTTATAACTGATGGAGATTCCCAAGTTGCTTGTTTTGAATAAGACACAGTGGCTTCAATTAAAAGTTAACTACCGAATGTAAATGAACAGTAAAAATACAGCTGGAGTCAACGGCTCTCGGATGTAAGATAATTTCTTGTATGTTATGCATAATAAATATACACCTATTTATGTATATACAGTTATATAAAGCCTCTCTGGCTGTCTGGAAATAGAACATGACATCCCCACTGACATCAGGACAGCAGAAAGTCTCTACATCTTCTGCCTGAAAATAAAAACACATCTTTTCCGACTATATCTGGATTGAAACACAGATTATCACTTCAGTCGCACTTAAATAGCTCTTATTATGGTACTTTTGTAGTTCGACTATGTTAAGGAAATGTAACTTTCTGTATTCTTGTTGTTTTTAGTTTGTACTCTTGGTTGATGCACTTATTGTAAGTCGCTTTGGATAAAAGCGTCTGCTAAATGAGATGTAATGTTGTTAGGACTGAGTGGTGTCTGAACCCAAAATGCAGTACTCCGAAGGCAGGGAATGAGGTAATGCCTAACGAGGCGTTTTAATGTCCAACAAGGCAAAATAGATGTATATCTCTATATATCTATAAATCTACCTGAATACATAAAACTCACAGGCTGTTGTTAAGCATACGTATTCAGGTAGATCTATAAGATATAAAATATACTTAGGGGCATTCGGAAGAGTAGTCAGAGTCCAGGCAGGGGGTCGTGGCACGGCAGGTCTGGAGTGAAAAAAAGGTGTCAGAAGAAAATGCAGCAAAGTACTGAAAACAGCTCTACAACGCACGGACAGCAACAATGTAGCTCAAAGCCTCCTGGTACTTGCCAGGTGAGTCTATGGGATGATCTGGCGAGGAGCAGGAGTGAAGACCGGGTTCTTGTAGTCTCTGGAGTTGATTCTAATTGAGAGCAGGTGTGCAGTGCCAACGCCCAGTCAGCTCGTCACCAGGGAGGAAGGCTCAGATGAGCCTGAGTGAGCGTGTGGACGGCGCAGTGGATAGCGCACAGGAACTCCAGCCGCAGAACGCAGAGGTGGCGGGTTCGAACCCCGTGGCGGGTTCGAAACCGTAACAGGACCCCCCCCTCTACGGGAGACCCCTGGCGACCCTCCAGGTGCATCAGGATGATCCCTGTAGAACTCTCGCAGGAGCTCAGGACTCATGATGAGGCCCCGGGAGACCCAACTGCGCTCCTCAGGTCCATACCCCTCCCAGTCGACCAGGTATTGGTACCCACGACCACAACGGCGCACTCGCATTAGCCGCCGCACCGTCCACTGAGGATGCCCATCGACCATCTGTGGTGGAGGGGGAGCAAGGGGTGGAGGTGTCAAGGGACATGAAGAGATGGGTTTTATCTTGGAGACATGGAATACTGGGTGGACCCGCTTCATGGAGGAAGGGAGCTGGAGACGCACAGCAACAGGATTGATGATACGCTCAAGCCTGAAAGGTCCCAGGAACCGGGGCGCCAGCTTCCGGGACTCCACTTGTAGTGGCAGGTCAGACGACGAGAGATACACCTGCTGACCCACCCTGTACTGCGGGGCCTTGGTGCGCCGACGGTTGGCCCCTCGGCAAGCACGGGTGTTTGACCTTAGTAGGGCTGCACGGACAGTCCTCCATATTCTCCGGCATCGTTGTAGGTGGGCCTGCACCGAGGGGACGGCAACCTCCGTCTCCTGGGCCGGAAACAGGGGAGGCTGGTATCCCAGAGAGCACTCAAAGGGTGACATACCAGTGGCATCACAGACAAGGGTATTCATCGAGTACTCCACCCACGGCAGGTCCTTACTCCAGGATGACGGATGAAGAGCAGAAACGCATCGGAGGGCTGTCTCCATGTTCTGATTGGCCCGCTCCGCCTGTCCATTTGTCTGCGGGTGATACCCGGAGGAGAGACTGATGGTGGCGCCAATGCCCCTACAGAAAGCCTTCCAAACCTGGGAGGTAAACTGGGGGCCACGGTCACTGACGATGTCGGCTGGGAGTCCGTGTAGGCGATATACATGTTCCATGAGCAACTCAGCGGTCTCCTTCGAAGAAGGTAGCTTAGGAGGGCCACGAGGTGCACAGCCTTGAAAACGGTCTACCACCGTGAGGATAACGGTGTTGCCCATGGACGGGAAAGACCGTGACGAAATCCAAAGAAATCTGTGACCAAGGACGACCCGGGACAGGAAGCGGGCGCAGGAGACCAGCAGGAGACTGATGGGACGCCTTGCTTCGAGCACATACCGTGCAGGCAGAAACGAACCTCCGAACATCCTCCACCACTGTAGGCCACCAGAATCTCCGGCGCACAAATGACAGGGTGCGGGTGATCCCTGGATGACAAGCCACCTGGCTGGCATGGCACCATTGGAGAACCTGGGACCGGACCGCATCAGGAACAAACAGTCGGTTGGGGGGTCCAGTCCCCGGATCAGGTTGAGTGCACTGAGCCCTCCTGACCGCTGCCTCGAGATCCGTGGTGATCACTCCAATCACCTGGGAAGCGGGGAGAATGGTGTCCGGAATCCCAGGGTCTCTCTCCGCTGAGTGCATCCGAGACAGTGCGTCAGCCTTAGAGTTCTTGGAACCCGGACGGTACGTCAGGGTGAAGTTGAACCTTCCCAGAAACAGGGCCCAACGTGCCTGACGGGAGTTCAACCGTCTGGCCGACCTGATGTAGGTGAGGTTCTTGTGGTCGGACAGGACAGTGGTGGGATACTCTGCACCCTCCAACCAGTGCCGCCACTCCTCGAAAGCCTCTACAACAGCCAGGAGCTCCCTGTTGCCAATGTCGTAATTCTCCTCAGCTGGAGAGAACCGGCGGGAGAAGAAAGCACAGGGATGCAGTCTCTCATCGGAGTCAGATTGTTGTGAGAGAACTGCACCGATGCCAGTGTCAGAGGCATCCATTTCTACTACGAAGGGCCTTGAGGGGTCAGGATGGAGCAGGATCGGTGCAGAGGTGAATCGCCTCTTTAGGGTGTCGAAAGCGGTGCTGGCTGCAGGTGTCCAGGAAAATGGACGCAGAGATGAAGTAAGGGCTGTGAGGGGGGCTGCCACCCTACTGTAGTTTCGTATGAAGCAGCGATAAAAGTTTGCAAAGCCCAGAAAGCTCTGTAACTGCTTCCTGTTGGTCGGTTGAGGCCACTCCACCACCCTTTGGATCTTCCGTGAGTCTGGCCGAGTCTGTCCACCCTCAATTATGAATCCCAGAAACTCTACTGAGGGAGCGTGGAAGGTGCACTTCTCGACCTTGATGAAGAGGCGGTTCTCCAGGAGGCGCTGGATGACTTGGCGGACATGTTGGATGTGTTCCCTCTCACTCCTGGAGAACACCAGGATGTCGTCCAGGTAGAGAACTACAAAAATGTCCAGCATGTCCCTCAACACGTCGTTCATCAATGCCTGAAAGACTGCAGGAGCATTGGTGAGGCCGAAAGGCATGACGAGATATTCATAATGCCCCCGTGGAGTCTTGAACGCAGTCTTAAACTCATCCCCCTCACGAATCCGGACGAGATGGTAGGCGTTCCGAAGATCCAACTTTGTGAAGATGGTAGCGCTCTGCAGAGGCTCAAAGTTGGAACTGATGAGGGGGAGAGGGTACTTGTTCTTGACCGTGATCGTATTAAGTCCCCTGTAGTCAATACACGGCCTGAGGTCTCCTCCCTTCTTCTTGACAAAGAAGAAACCCGCTGCCATCGGGGACCGAGAAGGACGGATGAGACCCTCGGCCAAGCACTCAGAAATGTACTTGTCCATGGCTGCCTTCTCCGGGAGTGACAAGTTGTACAATCGACTAGCGGGATAGGCTGCGTCCGGGAAGAGATCAATGGCGCAGTCGTACGGACGATGGGGAGGCAGAGAACGCTCGGTCCATACTAAAAGCCTCCCCAGGTCATGGTAAACAGGCGGAACCGTAGACAGGTCCGGAGGGAGGGAGTGTCAGCGGAGACTGTGGGGTGGAGTGGGTAGCAGCACGGAGACATCGGGCGAGCAGGCGGTACTCAACTAAGTATGCGCCCAGTACTGTAGTCAACATGGGGACATGCAACTCCAACCAGGGTCGGCCTAAGATGAGAGGTGTGCCAGGGACGGCAACACATAAAAACGAATGTCCTCGACATGATTCCCGGACAAAGTCATCCTGAGGAGTGCAGTCTGGTGAGTAATAAGACCGATCTTGTGTCCATCAAGAGCAAAAGCAGGAATGGGCTCAGTCAAGGCAATGAGAGGAATGTTAGCCTGACTGGCCACTTCCTGGTCAATGAAACTCCCATCGGCACCGGAGTCAATGAGGGTGCCGACTGAGAGCCCCTCCCTGCCAGTCAAGATGGACCTTGAATCCATCAGGGCCGGTGGGTGTGGGAGAACGAGAGATTCGGCTCACCTGGAATCCCCTGGTCTCCGGTGAGCCTAATCTTTTGGCCGATTGGGACAGTCGTCTCTGATGTGACCCCTCTGGCCACAATACATGCAGAGACCCTTGGTCCTCCGGTGCTCCCTCTCTGCAGCAGACAGACGTAGTCGGCCGACCTCCATTGGTTCAGCACCTGAGTCTGAACCGAAAGTCTCAGATGAACAAGAGAGAGTGGGAGTCAAACGCGAGGAGCCTTGATGTGAATGTGCCCTGGTCCTCCTGCGCTCACGGAGGCGTTCGTCAACATCACTGGCAAGGCTGATGAGACTATTGAGATCAGCAGGCTTATCTCTAACCAGCTCATCCTTCAGAACCTCCGTGAGGCCATCTCTAAAGATACAGCGCAGAGTGGAGTCCTGCCATCCCGCGCTGGCTGCGAGTATGCGGAACTCGATTGCATAGGCAGCAACAGTGCGAGAGCCCTGCTTGATGTGGAGTAGCCGGGAGCCTGCATCCTGACCGGCGACGGGGTGATCAAAAACCCTCCTGAACTCCTCCTCGAAGTTGGCATAGTTGTGTCTTGTCCCCGGGTTGAAGCTCAAGAAAGACTGGACCCAACGAAGAGCGTCCCCGGTAGTATGAGTGGCAATGTAGGCTACCCTGGCCGCATCGGCGGAAAACATGCTGGGCTGCATCTCAAAAACAAAATTGCACTGCAACATGAATCCCCTAAACTCTGTGAAAGCCCCGTCATAAGGTTTAGGGCTAGCTAAGCTAGGCTCCCGGGCTATAGGACCCGGAGGGGGAAGTGGACCCGGAGCTGTAGTGACAGGAACTTGCGGGGCTGGTGAGGCTGCGGCACCCAGAGCAGTCAACTGGGTGGAAATGGTGTTCAACTGAGTTAGCAGGGCTTGTTGGTCGCTGGCTAATTGCAGTAGTTGTTGAGAGTGGGTCCGCTGCTCCCCAGCAACGCTCTGCATCATACCAGAAGCCTCACGAAGTAGCCGGGCGTGGTCAGCAAGCACCTTGTCTTGGCGTTGAATAGCAGCATGGGCAGAAGAGAGAGGCCCAGGTGGAGAGGCCTGATCTCCGGAGTTAGCTGAGTTCATGTTGGCCAGATCATCTGTTAGGACTGAGTGGTGTCTGAACCCAAAATGCAGTACTCCGAAGGCAGGGAATGAGGTAATGCCTAACGAGGCGTTTTAATGTCCAACAAGGCAAAATAGATGTATATCTCTATATATCTATAAATCTACCTGAATACATAAAACTCACAGGCTGTTGTTAAGCATACGTATTCAGGTAGATCTATAAGATATAAAATATACTTAGGGGCATTCGGAAGAGTAGTCAGAGTCCAGGCAGGGGTCGCGGCACGGCAGGTCTGGAGTGAAAAAAGGTGTCAGAAGAAAATGCAGCAAAGTACTGAAAACAGCTCTACAACGTACGGACAGCAACAATGTAGCTCAAAGCCTCTCCTGGTACTTGCCAGGTGAGTCTATGGGATGATCTGGCGAGGAGCAGGAGTGAAGACCGGGTTCTTGTAGTCTCTGGAGTTGATTCTAATTGAGAGCAGGTGTGCAGTGCCAACGCCCAGTCAGCTCGTCACCAGGGAGGAAGGCTCAGATGAGCCTGAGTGAGCGTGTGGACGGCGCAGTGGATAGCGCACAGGAACTCCAGCCGCAGAACGCAGAGGTGGCGGGTTCGAACCCCGTGGCGGGTTCGAAACCGTAACATAATGTAATGTTATGTAATGTAACATATCGAGGAGAGATACAGAAACAAGGAGAAACGGAAAATTATAAAGAAGTGCATACAGCCGTAATCGAGGAGAATGAAATGAGACAACAGAAATGTTTATGGCATTCCGTGACATATAGAAAACACTTTGTTCTGGGAGATCAATGTCTGGATGAGCAGAAGTGACAGATAAAGAAATGAGGCATTTCATTGTCTGCTGCTATCTGGGAAATGAATTTCGTGAATACTGAGCTGAGCTGGACATAAGCTTTCATTCAGTCTTTTACTGCCTGAATCCTTTTACATTTACAAGCTCAGGTTGTACGCTGGCTACGCTGACGACTTTTTATTTCTCTGTGTAAAAAAAGATATTATAAGCTCTACAGATTCTGTAAAATTAAGAAAATAGAACATCCAGAAACTTCTTGCGCATTCATTCACCCCAATGGGCTTCATTCATGAACATTTCAGTACGCTTGTACTAAATCTCTACCCTAGACTACACCCTACCTTACACCCTACCCTACACCCTACCTTACACCCTACCCACCACCACACCCACCCACTACCACCTACCTACACCCCTACCTTACACCCACCCCACACTACGCCCCACCTACACCCCACCCTACCACCACCCTACACCCTACCCACACCCACCCTACACTACGCCCTACCTACCCACCCACCACCCACACCACACGCCACCTACCCACCTTCACCACACCTACCCTACACTACGCCCACCTTACACCCACCCACACCCTACCTACACCCCACCCACACCACGCCCTACCTTCCCCCCACCCTACACTACGCCCTACCTTACACTACGCCCTACACTACGCCCTACCTTACCCCCACCCTACACTACGCCCTACCTTACACCCTACCCTACACTACGCCCTACCTTACACCCTACCCTACACTACGCCCTACCTTACACCCTACCCTACACCCTACCTTACACCCTACCCTACACTACGCTCTACCTTCCCCCCACCCTACACTACGCCCTACCTTACACCCACCCACACTCACCCTACACTCACGCCCACCTACACCCCCACCCTACACCCTACCCCACCTACCACCTACCCACCACACACCCACCTACACCCTCACCCTACGCCCACCTACCCCACCCCACACTAAGCCCTACCTTACACCCCACCCCACACTACGCCCACCTTACCACCCCACCCCTACCCACACAAGACCCTACGCTCTACCTTACCCCCACCCTACACTACGCCCTACCTTACACCCTACCCTACACTCTACCTTACACCCTACCCTACACTACGCCCTACCTTACACCCTACCCTACGCCCTACCTTACACCCTACCCTACACCACGCTCTACCTTACACCATACGCCCTACCTTACACCCTACACTACGCCCTACCTTACACCCTACCCTACCTTACACCCTACCCCACACTCTACCTTACACCCTACCCTACACTACGCTACGCCCTACCTTACACCCTACCCTGCGCTCTACCTTATACCCTACTCTACACTACGCCCTACCTTAAACTCTACACTACGCCCTACCTTACACCCTACCCTACACTACGCCCTACCCTTCGGCCTTGTCTACACCCTGGCCTGATGTTCACCTGCTCAAAAATGCTAAATGCTAGATGATTCATCCGCTTCATTGCAGTTTCTCCTCTACATTATCTTCTTCTTCTTCTTCTTCTTCTTAACGAAAGACGTTGGTAAATATATTAATCTGTATTTATTAACTTACAGAAAGAACAATTTAGCGGACACGGTTGTCTTCATTGAATTAACTTTATTGGACTTGACAATGAACAAAGCGAGTCAGGGGTTCCATGTTTGTGTGTTCGGCAGAAAAGCTGAACATGCGTGTTAAAATAGCGTTGTGAATTATTAAGAATATACAATGTCTGCCACTTTTATAGTCCTGTGTATTCAAATCATGCAATTATTTGTATTATTAATGTACAATTTAGTACGAGTTGCTAACTTCATATCTTTGTAGAAGACAATTACAGCTTATCATTTGATGGATTGTTTTTCAAATGGATCTGTGATGGAAAGTCTTGTTTCGGGCCTTTGCCCAACACAATGAAGCTTTATATCTAAATTATAAATCTTGAGCCAAAATGAATCAGGGACAGTATAATGATTAACAAGTGAGAACTGATTACATTCCTGCCTCGTCGTAATCCGGCATTAATAGTGATCATTTCCCTCACCCTGACACCTCAAGTGAGCCTGTCCTATTTTACTGCAATACCATTAAGTTGAAAACAAAATTGTATTAACTGGATTTCATCTTCCTGTCTAATATATTTTAAAAAATGTCTTCAGTTTGGTTTTCAAACCGGCCTCCTGGTGTCCTTTTAAACAGCAAACCTGTTTCTGTGGGTTTAAAATCCCATTTCAATAAATCTGCAGAGGATATCTATCAAGAGTCACATGGTAGCTGTATAGCAGATATTAATAATAATAATAATAATACAGTTAGAGACCGTGTAGCTCCCATGTGGTAAATCGGTTCAAACTGTTTCAATTATAGGCCTGTGAATTAATGAACGGCTAGTAAATGAAAAGTAAAACACCTCCAGTAAAGCTCAACATATTTAACCCTCCTGTTACCTTTAGGGTTACCATTCAATGTTTAATGTTGGTGTTCTTTGGGGTCAATTTGACCCCAGGCTGTTTTTCACTGTGTCAAACATATAAGAAATATCATCTTTTTTATATATTTAAAGGGCTATTTAGGTAGTCAACAAACAAACATAAAGTACCTCACACTTAAACTTGGGAAACAATATTAATTCTGATAATTTTCTGGAGGTTTTAATTGCTGGGGTCAAATTGAAATATGTTAGTAAATGTGAAGGTAACAGGAGGGTTAAGGCAAGACCCCATATGGGCGAACACATTGTTTCTTCACACACTGGTCAATAGAGTTTGGGCTACTTTTATTTATTTCTGATTTCTAAATTCATCAAACGTTTGCAATAATAAAAATGATGAATTTGCATATTTAAAACTCATAATACAAAATATTATTGTATTATTGTTAATAATCAACAGGGTAAGTTAAACGGTAATATCTCTTTTTTTCACATTCCCATCTGTAATGTCAAATGTTATTACACATCTTTGAAGGATGAGTTTTTTCCTCATAATCTGATTCATAAATCCCCACTTCAGTAACACTTACATACATCACAGATTACAGTCTCATTCCTATCTATTCTCTGAATGTTTTTACTGATGGATTGGTTTACATATGATTCATAGCCTGATTTAAACATGATTTCATCCCTAAAAATATGGCTTCATGGAGTTAATTGAGATAGATTAGTATTCTTACCCTACACACCTGAATTATCTCCCTGAAATAAATAATTCATAATTAAATGATTGAAGCTACATAATCCTCCTATAGTTTACTATCTATACATCTTAAAGCAATTTGTTGATCTACTACACACACACACACACACACACTGAGCTGTGCTACTCTAGTCTTGCTCTGGAGGATCAGAGGTTTTGTCGCTGTAGGTGTCAGCGATGAGTCACACCGGCAAATTACCATGTTTCAAACGGCTTTCAAATTACTTCCCTTCCAGTCGGCTGGTGCGCTGATAACCGATAACGCTTCTCATTTCAACAAGGAGTTTTGGAGGACTCATCTTTCCCTGTGTTCGCCACACACACACACACACACACACACACACACACACACACACACACACACACACACACACACACACACACACACACACACACACACACACACACACACACACACACACACACACACACACACACACACACACGAGTTGATAGAAGGTTTATCAAACACTGGCCAGCAAGTTCACAAGTTTGTAAATAACACAAATGCTTCCCTCTCTCTTTCTATCTCGCTCTCTCTTTCTATCTCGCTCTTCTTTTTTCTATCTCGCTCTCTCTTTCTTTCTCTCTCTTTCCTTCTTTATTTATCTTTCTCTATCTGTCTCTCTCTCTCTCTCTTTTCTATCTCGCTCTCTCTTTCTATCTCGCTCTTCTTTTTTCTATCTCGCTCTCTCTTTCTATCTCGCTCTTCTTTTTTCTATCTCGCTCTCTCTTTCTATCTCGCTCTCTCTTTCTATCTCGTTCTTCTTTTTTCTATCTCACTCACTCTTTCTATCTCGCTCTTCTTTTTTCTATCTCGCTCTCTCTTTCTTTCTCTCTCTCTCTCTTTCCTTCTTTATTTATCTTTCTCTATCTGTCTCTCTCTCTCTTTTCTATCTCGCTCTTCTTTTTTCTTTCTCGCTCTCTCTTTCTATCTCGCTCTCTCTTTCTATCTCGCTCTTCTTCTTTCTATCTCGCGCTCTCTTTCTTTCCTTCTTTATTTATCTTTCTCTATCTGTCTCTCTATCTCTCTCTCTCTATATTTATATGTATGTATATATATATATATATATATCTTGATTGCTAGGGGCTGCTGACACCAAAGCAATCCATGATCCCTCTTCTACAGAATCAACTGGGAAAACATTTTGGAAGAAGCCTATTAAATCTTGGCTCATAAAAAGGCTCATTTAAATTGACAAATGACTTTTTGAAGATATGTAGGGCGTCCCAATAAGCTTCCCATTCCTGCTACAGTAGCATCACCGAAGCCTGTGAAGAAACCACTGCATATCCTGCTATACAGTCCAAAATAAAAGCTTCTCTATCAACCAAAGTAAGTGTTTTTTAATGAGTTATTCGACATGGCACACACCACATCAATCTGGCTTTTTTGAAATGTGGCTCAGGTTGAATTAAAGGTCTGCAAGAGCATGGTTCCCTGCCACTACATCTTCAGTCCGTAGCTTTGCCATCTGTGCTCTCAGCTGCAGTGATTTTAAATGATGTGGATGAAAGCTATTACTTTAATAAAGGTCTAGGTCTTCTACTGTAGTACATTAAGGCAGGCTGTAAGTCTTGTCTTGAGGGCCTTGAATGTGCACTGTTGCCTCTGAGACCATGTGTGTACGTGAGTGTTTTTGTCACGGTTGACTTCAATTCACTTTCAATAGTGTATTTGCTGATGCATGTGCCAGATGTCTACTACAGGGGGAAGAAGGGGAAGAGATTGATGGTGAGCGCTGATGTCGCACGCTCGGATATGAGTCGCCTCATCAACCTCAAATTCATTGCCTGCGCCCGGCCTCCGACGCCATCCGTCACTGACGCCCGCCACCGGTTTCTCAAAGGTTGCAATGCGCATTGTACAGCTAATATTCAAAGGGGGTAAATAATTTCGGTGGGGAGCAGACAATGAAAGAGGAGGACAACAAACCACCACAATGCACACAGATTCACACAGAATCCACTCCCCCCCGAGGGCTCCGCTGACTCCCACCATAACTCTCCACGCAGGCCTAATTCATGCGTCAGGGCGTTTTGGTATTCAGCAGCTGTCTCCATCTTATTCTCTCACATCATTTACATTGGCTCATCGTCTCAAATATTACTTCTAACACCATATTCATCAAGGCGGGGGGTGTTGACTCATTACTACGAGAGGACGGTGTTCATTCACGGCGCTGTACAGTACAACGTGAACGGAAAGACATTATTCTTTGCAACGCTTGAAGAGATCTAAGGGAGCTGAGAGGATGGAGGCAGCACAACAATTGAAAATATTTGGTCTATGTCACTTTTGAGACTTTTTCCTTTCCTGTAAGCCACATATATATTTAAATATCGATTTATTACATTTTTTGTTCTATTTTTATACCAAAAGATAACTTTTATGTGGATTTCCTGAAAAATATTCTGCGTTCTTTTTACATTTTGTCTAGTTTAATGTGTCAAACTGTATTTTTCCCAGCATAGATTAGCACAGATTAATCCTTTAGAAGCAGAACTGTACACATAAACCAAACATGTTGATGTTCTCTCTTTGTAAAGGTCAAGAGGGTAACGAGTAATATTATATATAGTCGAGACACCGACACATTGTTGGTTCATGGCTCATTGTGGTTATTATGGTCCACATCACATATTCGGGTTTCCCCTTTTTAATATTTTGATATATTTGGAACTCCACTTTGATTTATTACCACATTTAACCCTCCTGTTACCTTCGGGTCAATTTGACCCCATTCAATGTTTAACCCTCCTGTTACCTTTATATTTACTGACATATTTTACCCTCGGGGTCAATTTGACCCCAGCAATTAAAACCTCCAGAAAATTATTAGAATTAATATTGTTTCCCAAGTTTAAGTGTGAGGTACTTTATGTTTGTTTGTTGACTACCTAAATAGCCCTTTAAATATATAAAAAAGTTGATATTTCTTATATGTTTGACACAGTGAAAAACAGCCTGGGGTCAAATTGACCCCAAAGAACACCGACGTTAAACATTGAATGGAGTCAAATTGACCCTAAAGGTAACAGGAGGGTTAAGAACACTAATTCAGTATTAATGTTATTACATCTGCATTATATCAATGGGGAACATCATTGTACAAATTAAGCCCACTGTCATCATGTTCTGTAATATCATTTTCCAGATGTAAACACAGCTGCTCAACTTTAAAAAAAAAAGAAGTAATACAATAACCGCGCAGCAAACAAGTCTCACCGAGTGGAACAGATGCTGTGTAAAAAACATGTTGCATCTTCTGACACCAGCAAACACAGAGCGTGAGAGAGTGAGATTGAGATCTGGTGTTAAGGATGACCTTTTTAGCCAGACCTGGCAACCCAAAAACACACAACATTAACCTCTCAAATCTGTACCTGATCATATAAAAAGGATAAAAGATCATCCTTAAAATGTTATGACGAACATTTATCCGACTTTTACATCAGAATGTTTTGTAATGAACGTCGCTGGCGAAAGAAAATTCTAACTTGAAATGCAGGTCTGTAAAAAACTAAATCCGGATGAAACTGTAAATTATAGTGTGGGCGTTGGGCCCCTGCACACATTATCAAGTCCCAGCTATGCATTGTGTCGGATGAAACATTATGGTGCAATTACTTGTCCTTCCCTCCCCTGCCAAAGTGGCGTGGGCAGAAAAGCTTCTGTTAATCATGAGCTCTTTTCTATCACTTCCAGGTAGAGAGACCCTTTTGCTGTGCGGAGGGAGCCGCATTAGGACGCTCGCCGAAAAGATCCCCGGCCTGCATTATCATAATTGTGGCTAAAATGTCAGCAAAAAAAAAAGAAGAAGAAGGGAATTCATAATTCTCCCATCTCTCCTTGTTTAAAAAAAAAATGGATTTTCAGCTCCACTTGATGACCCCCGCAGCCTTCAGCCCAATAGCAACAGTGAAAAAGAAAGAGTTCATTCAACGGAACAAAAGACGGTCAATATGTAGTCATCGCCTCTCTTCGGCACGCCACGACCACCTCCTGAGGTTCATTTGTCTACAATCCCTGACAGGAAGAGAGAGTGTTTGCCTTTGTGCGTGTGTGTGTGTGTGAGAGAGAGAGAAGCAGAGTGCATAACAGAGGGAGAAATGGAACTATTACTGCGAGCAGTGCATGTGTTCTCCAGTGTGCGTGTGTGTGTGTGCGCATGTGTGTATCCATTAAATGCAACCACGGTGCACCGGTGTTAATCTATGCGAGTGGCCAAGCAGGCGGCAGGAGAGTGAGTCATGCGGGGGTGCGGACCTGGAGTGAGGGTAAAGGGGGCCAACTAATACTGAGTGGCAGTTGATAATGCCACGCCGTTTTATCAGCCTCTGCCCTGCAGGCTCCACGCTTACACCTCTCTGAGCCTGCTGCCACAAAGCATTTCAGAGGAGACGCACACGCGCACGCACAATGACACGTGCGCACAATGACACGCACGCCACTGCAAACACTCTGCAGCAAACAGTTCCTCGCACAAAATCTAATCAAGCAGAGGTTACGCGGCGCCTCGAGCCGTCGTCACAAATTACAACTTCATCTAATGTGTGCATATCTCACGCCCGCCGACACCAAGCAAATATTCGCGCCCGCGGACACAGTCCGAACCTCCGGGAACAGAAACAAAGCGCCATTTTAGTTCCCAGGTGGAGAGTTAGCGTGCAGCACGGGACTGTGTGTAGTCGCTGCAGCGTCACGAGAAGCTCTCCGATGCATCTTTTTTTTTTAATAAGCTTTAAAAAAAACCTCTAAAATGAGACATCAAAGAGGATATTTCTGTTCATCTGCACTTTATATTTCTCAGATCGGATAAGAAGTATCAGGAATCTAACATTCACATCAGTGGAGCGTGACATTTTGAATCGGGCCGCGCCGTAACGACGGAATGAAGTCGGCCTCGTGTGACGTCGGCAGCTAATATCCAATTAACCTTAGAACAACGCTGGTAATATGGAATCCCTGTCTGCGGTTAACTCAAAGTACAGTGCGAGTATTAACAAAACACATGCATGACGTGTGCACACACACACAGAGAGACACACACACACCTGGGAATTAAAGCCGTGATGCAGTGAGAAACAAACCCAGCTGAATGTAGAGGCCGGGGCGGAGACACTGATAAACTAGAACGGGCACTCGGTAGAGCGCATACATTCGCATATCACAAGATTGGGCATTGAATTATGAACATGTTGGCATTAGTTGCATGCCAATTGGATATAAATTGACCGCGCTATGGTAAAAAATAAGATTTTGACCTTTTCATGACCTTGACCTTTGACCCGATCGATCCCAAAATCTAATCAAATGGTCCCCGGATAATAACCAATCATCCCACCAACTTTCATGCGATTCGGTTTAATACTTTTTTAGTTATGCGAGTAACACGCATACAAATAAATACATAAATAAATAAATACACGGCGATCAAAACATAACTTTCCGCATTTTCAATGCGAAGGTAATGAAGAGTATGGAAATGAGCTTGAACATTGTGTACGAACTTGTTTCTCGATTATCCGGCACATTAGTCAACAAGAAAGCTGCATATCAGACACATAGTGTGTAGCTGCACTAAAACCTCGAACCACAACGGACAAAACGCTCCATGACGGCGGAGCTTGGGAATCACCGGTGGACACGAGATAGGAAGTGGCTTTTATTATATAATAAATAGAGCAGAAATAAACTTGGGGAAAAGAACAAAAGGTGTTTTCACACGTGGGTCACGTCACCGAACGTGTCACCCTCCACAACCCCGAGTTGGTTACTCCGGGGAGCCTTTGATTCTCATCCTGTTTCAGGACTCGTGAGGGTTTTAAAGCCTTCGGGCTGCAGACTTCTTAATTCCACATCGCGTATTTTTGAGCAAATCCTCTGAATTTCTCTCCTCGCCTTGGTATTGATAACGATCAGAATTAGAGAGTCAGAGAGCATACGAGTAATTATTTAAGCTGTTCGTATACGTGGTGGAAACACTTTAGGATGAAGCTATATGATTAAGTATAGCGTGAGTCATGATCATGAAATGAATCATAAATGAGTGCAGGATGCATCCGGTTGGTCAATTTTGAACAATTATTGAGTCACTATGGCAGGCTTACTTTATCGTCAATTAGTATATTTGAAATCACACTTCATATATCACCGAATTAGCTCAGATTATCATATATATATGAAGCTGTTTAATCAAGCTGAATGTAAACCTTTACACATTTCTACAATGTAAACTCGTGAATGCTCACACATGTCTGTCCATTGTCCCCTAATTTGTCGATTGGCTCTCGCTGTTTTGGGGTTTCGGTGCACTCCTTCTGTGCCACATTTCCTTTCAATAAAAACATAAAACTGTATGTGCCATGTGATGTACATGACATGTACAAACATGTTTAAGAGAATAGGTTCTCCTGTTTTTAGAGGGGCTGATCTGACGCATGGGTCTGACATGTCCTCCTTAACTGGATCCAACCTCGTGTGTTGGAGTATTAATGGAACTAATCACCTGAAATCAAAAGGGATTTCATTTTGTGAATGGCGAGGCGACAAGAATTCATGTCATGTGCTAATATTCACTCATGCCTTAAATCACCGCATTATTTAAAATAAAAAGGGTTACACCGATTAGCACACGAATGGTTACTCACTCGTGTCTCTGTGGTGTGGGGAGAAAAGAAGGAGGGAGAAAAAAGAGAGAATGGCGATATGTTTGGAGCACAATGTGCCGGCGGACAGATGGAGAGCGTGCCAGAAATCATGTGAGACGGACCGGGGTGGAACATTGTGCAATCCCTGGAAATTGAGCAGGAATTGAGAAGCAAAGCACTGCATACCTCCCCCCCATCTACCCCCTCCACCCCCGCGAGCCATGTAGCCACCGAGGATCAGGGCCACCTCAGACAAAAGCCTCACCACGAGGCTGCGAGAAGAAGAAGAGGAAGAAAAAAAATCATCCCCCGGTGTGCACACCACTTTTCTGTCTACAAGTCATTGATTTCTTTCCAACACGTCACTAAATTACCCTAATTGATAGCCTGTGAATGAGGTCACTTTTTGTCTTTTTTTTCTCCCCACCTGCTCCTGAATCCATGACAAAATCGGTGCAGAGGAAGGAAAGGAACAAGGGAAGGAAGAAGCAACACACACTATATAACCTTTAACATGCGAGAAAGAAAATGGCTGCGCGCCAGCTCTATCTCTACAATTTCCCCTTTTTCATTGAGGGAAAAGTACTATTTCATTCATGCCATTTCCGTTCATTCATCAGCTGGGGCCAGCCTAGACTCACAGCGCCATCTCCACACCAACATTCTTATCAATGGACGTGACGTCAGCACTGCTTGCAGCTGGGGGGGGGGGGGGGGGGGGGGTCACGTGGTTCAGTGAGGGGGTATATACAATAAAGTTGCGCTGACAGTGGGGCTGAAAACATTCACCCAATTGTACATTAGCACCAGGGCTGCTGCCGCCTCACTAAACTCACCTGCACGACTCAATAAAAGATCCACCAGCTTCTTCTTTTTTCTCCTCCTTGATGTTTTGGCCACGAGCTGAAGAGAGTTGGGGGGGAAACTGAAATTCTATCTGGTGATCTACATGAAATAATCTTGGCTTTTAAACCGGCGTTGTGAGTTTCACCACTTTTCCCACCACCCCATCCAGTGGGACTCCCGGTAAGTGGAACGATTTTTTAAAAACATTTTGTTTAAATGTCATTTACAAGCCGGAATTAGATGTTTGACATGTGTTTTACTGTGATTCATCTAAATATTTATTACATTCAGATTTTTTTACATTTTGTTTAAAAACAAATAAGAAGAGAGAGAAGCTTGAAGTTCATGTGGAAGAAATGTAATCAGAAGAAGTCATCAACTGTGCAACTGTTGTCTGATTGGAAAGTAGATTTGTGCTGCGACTGTTTATTTATATGATCTTTTGTTTTGAAGTCAAACTGAATAGATTTAGCAGCTATTAAGAAATAGTTTCCCAATTATTGTTTTTAAAATTTTATTTTAAAAACTTTTATAATCATTACTAAATTGAGAAATTACCACATTTTATTTTCAGACCAAGTATTTAAAACTAATGTATTAATATGTATACTAATAATAATGCATGCTTGTAACAGCAACAAAAAACAATAGAATATTTTTTGTTGGGATAATTAAAGGGTTAATGCGTGTAGAAATATATCTGCGTGCAGCTGTTGCTCAAGGGACTCGGTCAAAAAAAATTCCACGGTGAATATAACAAAAAGATGCATTTTTTTAGGGGTTTAAAAGCCACAATACATCTTCTGTTTTAAAATTAGAAATAATTCTAGTCTAAATCACGCTCAAAGGCCAACTACCCGTACAAGGTGGATTTTAATTATATATTTTTTTGTTTCCACCCTGCTGATCCAGTTTATAAAATCGGAAATAGTTATTTTTTTTAAACAAATGGTGCTGCACGCTGTGCTGCCCAAATGTGTGCCGTCTGCATTCCAGCAGTGCCACTTAACAGAAACATGCCCACACGAGGACAAAGCCGCCGTTACTCACTGATTGCTTCCCCCGTTCCTTGTGCAAAAAAAAGAAGAAGCTTGTACCCTCTAAAAAAATTGGCCATCCAGCTCATTTACAATGTGGATGGAGCGTTCAGGGACCGCAGGGTTAAATAACTCAACCGCAGCCCTGCAGCCCCGCAGCCCCCAGCTTTACGCATGACTTCCCCGTGCGTGCACGTCTTTGTACCGGTGTCCCGGTCACATCGCGTAGAGAGGGCTTGGAATACCAAAACCACAGCTAATACAGAGGCTGAGCTCAGATCGATTAGTTTGCTCTGCATCTTTCTGATTAAATAGAGGTTTTTTGTGCGCTTAAAAATGGCAAATACGCGCGTTCTGGTTGGATTGAATTGGAGAAAGAGGTGAGATTTATTAATTTTTTTATGCGAGAAATTCAGATCGTAAATTCGATTGGTGCATTTCTCTTCACTCTTATAATAGTTTACACGGTTAAACCTGAACGGCAGACTAAACAATGCGGCAGCGTGCGTCAATGTATCCGCGCGGTGGAGAGATCATGGCTGGAGATTTAACCCCACGGCATAGAGCTGGCTCATGTGTGTCGGTTCGAGGCGCAATTTCTATATGCAAATGATTACCTTCCACTTGAAATTACATATCGAAAGGCGGTCAGATTAGACCCTCATATCTGTGTTTTCCACATGGTAAAAAAACAGAACCAAAAATAAATACCATAGACTAGGAGTCGATTTTCCATCATGAACAAGCATAATAAAAAACAAATGAGAGAGAGAGAGAAGCGAGCAACTTTTCTTTGTTGGCTGTGGCTCATCACTGCTGCTTTGTTCTAGGCTACGTTTGTTTCACAGTGGAAATGTTTTCAAATGGTCATGTTGGCTGTGTAGAGTCTTTACATCTGTTAAATGTGTCTCAGACTCTTCATAAAACAGCTGTATATTATTTAAATGATCTATTGTGCCTATAATTTCCATTTGAAATTCAATGTAATAATGTCTTGTGTCGCTTCTTCTTCTTCTTCTTCTTCTTCTTCTTCAGGTGCTTAACCTCCCTCCTGCCAGTTCTGCATGGTCATGACCTGTCATCACGCCACTGCCACAGCCCACCTCATCCTATTGGTCCTGCTCATTGTCACTCAACATCTGGCCGGTGCCGCCCCCGCGTGGGGTGAGGCAGGGGTGGAGGGGCGCACCCGGACGGACCTTAGAGAGGACGACCTCGCCCCCTTGCTCTCGCCCCCACCCCAGAGCCTCTCCAGCCCTGACAGCGGTTTGCTCGACCGGGGCCAGGGCCCGGGTCGAGACAGCCAATCGGATCGAGCGATGGACCCCGCGCGGGTGCTCGCCGTGCTTTTGGAGGCCCTGGACCACCCGGGGGAGGGTGCAATCCAGACGAGCAGAGACAGAGTTTGGGAAGACGATGAGAGTCAGAAGCCGCCCTCTGTTGAAGGCGTGGCGGGTGGTGAGATAAGAAGAACAGGGGAGGCGGAGGGAGAGTGGGGGGAGGAGGAGGAGGAGGAGGAGGAGGAGGGGCGAGGAACCGATAAGGCTATTGAACAGCTAATTGGAGGCCATTTGACAGCTGCTCGGGGTGACGACTTGAAGGAAAGGGACGAGGAAGATAAAAACACAAGGTCGGAGGAGAATCGAGGGTGGCCTGCGGAGGAGGCGGGAGCTGACGGTGCAACCGAGAGAGAAGGAAGAGAGGAAGACGAGGGGCAGGAGGAGGGAAATAATTTAGAAAGTTTGCTAAAGAAGGTCGGACCGAGTTCTGCCTTCCAGGGCGACGGCGATCCGTCTTTGCAACGCAAAATACGAGGCTACTTCCAAAACATTGACCTGGGTCTCCAAGACAACGAGATCCTGCCGCCTCTGAAGGGCTACAAGGCGTACAACACCCAGCTGGCACGGGCCGGAAAGAAGCTGCACTGGGAGGAGAACCGGGACCGCAACCGGCCCGCCAACGGAGGGGGCAACTTCATGGACGACTATGAGGACGAAGGCGAGGAGGTCGAAGGAGAAGAGGAGAGCCTCTCCCACGTGGAGGAGGAGGCGAGAGCGCGGGCGGAGAAGCAGGAGGTCCTTCGGCAGCAGGAGGAGGCGGAGCGAGCCAGGGAGGAGGAGCAAAGGCTGGCGGACATCGCCTCCGACATGCTGCTGCAGTACATGGGCCGGAAGCAGCGGGCCTACATGAAGCCCCGGCAGAAGAGCAGCGCGGCGGGGCCCGCCGGCAACACGGCCGAGGACAAGCGCTCCGAGGAGGTCCTCCCCGACGACGACGACGACGTGGACCAGCAGATGATCGACCGGCTGATCGAGATCAGCAGCAAGCTCCACCTGCCCGCCGACGACGTCATCGAGATCATCAGCGACGTGGAGGAGAAGAAGAAGAAAAGGAAAGCGCTGCGACGGATGCCGATGGACAGCGACCCCGTGGCCCCGCGCTTCAGGCCCCTGGTGCCGCCTCCTCTGGCCGCGCCGCCCATCTACCACTACACCGCCTCGAGAAACCCAAAGAAAGCCCCCTACGGGTACAACAAGTCCAACAGGAAATGGCAGAAGGACAACGTCATGTCATACAAGCAGGACTATTGGTATCAGCCTCAGAAGCAGCTCGACTACTGGTTCAAGCCCCAGAAACAGTTTTTAGCCTTCCCCTCCTATCCGTACTACCAGAAGCCGTATCGAGCCTACTACCCCGTTTACTTCCCGTACCCCAAACCGCAATATTACGGCAAGCCCTCCCCCCCCAGAGACCAGCCGTTCGGCCCCCAGGGACTCGCCCTGCAGCCCCCGAGGCGCAGGCACCGGGCCGGGGGTAAGAGCCGCGGGCAGGGCTGGAGGCAGCAGCCGGCGCCGCGCCTGCCCCCCACCCCTTACATCTCCAACTACATCCTCCCTCACCCACGGACCTACCGACCCCTCCCTCCGCCCAAACCGATAACCACACCCAGGAGAGGGAGGCGCCCCCCGCCCCCGTTCTACGATCAACCGGTCGCCCCGAGAGACGACTACGAGGAAGACGGGCTGGTGCCTCAGTTGGACAGTGAGGAGGAGCTGGAGAACTTTATCGAGAGGATCTACATGAAACGCAGAATGTATTGAGAGAGACTTTTTTTGGGGGGGACATTCGTCAGATCAGATGGACTGGCAACGAGGTGGGGTCGATGTATACGGTGGCTGGAGGGGAGCTCAAAGAGAGGGCGGGGCGGGGGGGGGGGGAGATTCGGGTTGTGAGCCTGATGGAAATTGACGGGTCCTGAAGTTAAAAGTTGTGTTGTTTTAATCACTGTATTTTTGTTGTTGTTGCTGATTTTCTCGGTCGGGGAGAGGATGAAGCCGTTTGATCTCCCTGCGACCACGTTCGGCCTCTTGCTCAGTTTACATCGTGAAACAGAACATACCATCGTGTATGTCTGCCTCCATTCAGGTCAGCCTCTGAAGCTCAGAGACAATACACACACACACACACACATGCCCACATACACACACTTTATCACATTTTTGACACATTCACAAGTAGTTGTGCCCATTTTAAGAGAACCATGTTTACAACATCGCTTCGTGTCTTGCATCATCACTCTTGTCATATTTCAAAACTGAAGTAGTTAAACGACTACTCGGCTACACAAATATTTAAAAAAAGAACACTGCTGATGCCAAACGTTCAACGACAGTATATCGTCGTTGTATTTGACGTGTGGAGATCTACTTGATCCAATTTTAAATTTAAATTAAAAAAATACAACATTTTAATCTAAATTCTTCGTGTGTCTAACACATGTAGCTAATGCATGTTTTCTGATTCTGTTTCAAGGTGTCAAACACAAACATTTTAGTCAATATTCAGATTGTGTTGGTTCTATAAGGGAAATATCATATTGCATAATATCATCACAACCGGTCCCTGTGTAGAAACCCTCTGGACTCCAAAAGCACAAACTTAACCCTTGTGTTGCCTTCGGGTCATTTTGACCCCAATCAATATTACACCCTCCTGCCGCCTTCGGGTTAATTTGACCCCATTCAATGTTTAATGTCGGTGTTCTTTCGGTAGTCAACAAACAAACACAAAGTGCCTCACACTTAAATTTGGAAAACAATATTAATTCTAATAATTTTCTGGAGGTTTTAATTGCTGGCGTCAAATTGAACCCAAAGGGTAAAATATGTTAGTAAATATAAAGGTAACAGGAGGGTGAAACATTGAATCGGGTCAAAATGACCCAAAGGCGGGGGGAGGGTGTAATATTTAATCGGGTCAAAATGACCCGAAGGCAACACAAGGGTTAAAAACACTAAACACTTCCAACCTGGTGGTCAACGGGTTTTCAATCATTTTGGGATTCATAGAAAAGTAAAAGCACACCCACCCATATTTATGGCAGATCCTCCATAATCACCATAAAGTACTCCTCGACCTTGTAGGAGTCTTTTTGTGTATCTTCATCATCTCAAATTCACATCTTCGCTCACCTTTTTTCTTTGTTCACTCGTCATTCGTTTTCACCATTTGTCTTAACATTATCCATTATCTCTGTTTTTCTTTTAAAAAAGAAAAAGAATACTTGAAATCACACTCTGTTCTGCAGCTTTTTAAAATTATTTTTTAAACAGATTACCACCAAGAGGCTACAAACATATTTTGTTCATTTTCAGAAGAAATTCATTGAAAAGTTTCAGGCCCGGGGGGAGGGGGGGGGGGGGGGAGTCAGGGATTGTGCTTAAAAGCGTTAAATGCACGTCTTTCTACTTGCATCTTAAAAAAAGAACCAAAAAAAAGAACAAGAGAAAAAATTAAACAGTAAAAAGGGGGAAATCCAGACGGTTGTTTTCTCTGAATAAACTGTGAACATTAAAAAAAAGAAATCTCACAAAGGGAGGAGGGCCACTGCGTCCACAGTGAAGCCGTCCGTCTTGTCAAAGGAGTGTTGTTGTTGATGTCACCTTTAGCATTGTAAGATGTACAGTGTGAAATAAATATGCCCGTGCAATGTGTAAATAACAGCATGATGATTAATAGTTTTGCTATATGATAAAAAATAAAAGCAATTATTTTATTAAAGTTCTGTTTTTTTATGGCTCTTTGGCGACTGCAGAAATGAGAAGAACACAAGAGCAGGAACACAATCCCCGGAAGCTTCGCGACACAGACTCATAGAGTTGCTTTAGAGAGTCAAAAATGAACATGAGGGAAAACAGCAAAAATAATGGAAATGAAAAATGGAGAGGAATAACCGAAGAATGGAAACATTTAGAAGGAGGGAGGGAAATGGTAACTGCAGTGATTGATGAGTCACATGATTGGTGGATGAGTCATCCATCTTTACACTTTACTGCGCAGGACCATGCACACAATCTCTCTCTCTCTCTCTCTCTCAATCTCTCTCTCTCTGAGCTGTATAGTAATTTAGCTGCTGGAATTCAAGATAGAGATTGAATTGTGTTCGCCCTTTGTCTTGCAGCCAGCCAATCAGCCAGTTGCAAAAGGTGTTTGTTAGATAGTTTATTTAATTTATTTTTTACCATATCTTGTTTCCACACCGCCTCTTCACTCTCACTTCACGCGGGCAATATGCCCTTCTGCTGTAATTCCTTTAAAGTGCTTCTGGCTGCAGCATCAAAACAAACCTGACGTACGCAGTCAGTGTACAAACACCGCGAGTGATTAGCCGCCTGTCAATACGGTCAAATCACATCTCTCGCTCACCGGTTGATTGCAACGCTACCTTTCATGGCTTGTTGATTGATCCTTGGACACGATGTTATGAATGCAGATTTATAATTACAGCTTGTGCCTTCTGTAGAAATGTTATCTAGATATTTACTGACTGATTGTCAGATTATGTTTATTCGTTGAGGCCGTAGTGATTTGGTCGGGCTCTAAAAAAACACATCAACGCCAGCCTCATCAACAGAAACATGGCAGCCGCTGGCAGCTATACGTAAGCGGTCCTGTGTCTGTGTCATTAAATGTGTTCGGCGATGTAACATACGGCGCTGTATTGTTGGTATGGAAATGCAAAATGGATTAGCTTTGACATTGTGGCAATTTGAGTTGGAGAATGTCAACAGCACTCATGTCTGTCGCTAGTTTCATCAGACAATTACTGCACTAATGTGTCTGCAGGCCTGCTGTTTTGTCAAATAGCTTCAGGCATCCAGCAAAAGTCACCACAATGAGAAAAAACACTAACGACGTGAGGCGCTTTGCAGCTCTGAGTAAATTTGTTCAACTCGAGGCAAAAACACCAGGCTCATAAAACGGAAAAACACAAGGCGCTCAGCGATGCAAGTTTGTTTCACTTTCAATGAAAACAATTACTAAACTAGAATGGGCACTCGGTAGAGCGCATACCTTCGCATATCACAAGATTGGGCATTGAATTATGAACATTTTGGCATTAGTTGCATGCCAATTGGACACAAATGTATTGTGCTATGGTAAAAAAAATGATTTTGACCTTTCCATGACCTTGACCTTTGACCCGATTGATCCCAAAATCTAATCAAATGGTCCCCGGATAATAACCAATCATCCCACCAAATTTCATGCCATTCAAGAAGATTTGACCTGTTCATGACCTTTGACCTTGACCTTTGACCCGATTGATCCCAAAATCTAATCAACTGGTCCCCGGATAATAACCAATCATCCCACCAAATTCCATGCGATTCGGTTCAATACTTTATGAGTTCTGCGAATAACACGCATAAAAATAAATAAATAAATAAATAGATAAATACACGGCGATCAAAACATAACCTTCCGCATTTTCAATGCGAAGGTAAAAAGCAACCCCTCGGACCCAATACGATCTCTGATTTGGTCTCCACCAACTCCCGAGGGAAATATCTGACTCTGATGCTGCGTTCACTCCAAAAGCGTTGCGAATATTCGCTATATTGGTATACGCAACTTGGCATCGGGCGAATTTGAGGCAAAAGATGCTAATTTTTTCGCCCCGCGTAATTCGCGTCAAACACGCCGCCCGGCGAAAATGTGCGTCTATCGCAACCACTCGCGTCTGTACTGCTGACTCTGCACGGGATCTACTCGTGCGAAAATTTCTCAACGCTTTTGGTGTGAACGCAGCTTTAGGCTGCGCTAAATTCACCGGCTAGCTGCTAGCGTTAGCAACAGAAAACCTGCTGTGTTCAAAAACAGGTGAAGCTGAACGGAAATGGGTACCTGCTATAAAGCTCTGCTCACAACGTCCAGACACTATAGATGGAAGAGTTCCACTAAACATCATAAACAGCACAACATACATCGCTTTTATTCACATGCTGAGGTAGGAACATCAGCTTTCATCTTCAAGCCGTGATTCAACAGAGGAGAGACGTCTCCCTCGAACAACAAGCCCAGAGGACTTCACCACGTCCCGACGAACCGCCGCATCAGTGGTTTAGAAAAACTGTAATAAAGTGAGTTCATTAGAACCAAATCAGGTCACCGATACATCGATGACAATCCAATTACACCCGAGATGACAACTCCACTTTTTCACCATCCACACCATTGTTTTAATTCGTAATTCTTAGAAAAGCTTTTTTTTTACGCACCTGTATATTCATCACATTTACTGACGCAGACAGGTCACCTGTCACCCAGGACATCAGTAGTGAGTAAAGTGACTACATTGATTCAGAAGCACGATATCTTCCATAGCAACAGGGTTCGACCCCATCTCTCATGTCCCAGATTACTTCTGTCATCTAGTCTTTGGGAAGGAGCCGTCCTGATGAGTCTGGCTGTTGAGTCACTTTACGATAATAGAAGACTAAAAAGAGTAAAAAAGTACAAACTAGAACAGGCACTCGGTAGAGCGCATACCTTCGCATATCACAAGATTGGGCATTGAATTATGACCATTTTGGCATTAGTTGCATGCCAATTGGATAACAATTTACCGCGTTATGGTAAAAATAAGATTTTGACCTTTTCATGACCTTGACCTTGACTTTTGACCCGATCAATCCCAAAATCTAATCAAATGGTCCCCGGATAATAACCAATCATCCCACCAAATTTCATGCGATTCAGTTTAATACTTTTTGACTTATGCGAATAACACGCACGCACGCATACAAATAAATAAATAAATACACGGCGATCAAAAAATAACCTCCCGCATTTTCAATGCGAAGGTAATTAGCTATTTTTCCTTTGGGCATTTTTCTAGCATAAAGAATCGTCAAATTAAACATTACACTTTGCTGTAAAGCTCATTCTTTAAGGCTAGTTGTCAGATATGTAAATAACATTAAACTGATAAAGACTGATAATCTTCTCGATGAGTGGTGCATATGTTCCTAGTTAATGACGGTGTAATGTGTTATATTTTGGACTTCTAATGACTGGCACACCGAGTCACGGCTGGAAGGTAATAATAAAGAGAACAGGAACGAGACCCAACATGCAGACTGTCGTCGTTGTTTTAATTATGTAAGAAACAGTTTACAGAGTCCAAATGAAGCAGGTACGCGACAGGAAAATCAAAACGACCTGAAACAAGGACACAAAAAGAGGAACGACTGGGGGAAAAAAGGCACTAGACACGGATATACGAAGACAAACTGTTTTAAAAAAAAAGGGAACTGAGCTGGTGTAATTAGTGAATGACTGATTAGGGAAGTTAGAACAGGTGAGCAGGACTAACGAGGGACAGGTGAAACTAATCAGGGCCTAGCCAATCAAAAACTGGCAGGAAAACACACACACACACACACGGCGTTTCTCAACTCAAAGTACACGAGTACAGACTTGTGTTCTTTTGGAGTCTGGACTCGGGAGTCCAGACTCCGGAGGATGGGAGGACGGGACGACAGGACAACAGGACAACAGGAGGACGGTCTTTCTGCGATTGGACCAGCAGCAGACTTGATGACGTCACCACATCAGCTGTTCTTGCTCCTGAGTTTACTCTAATTATTCACTGTAAATTATTTTTTACAGTCAACAAAACATCCTAAAATGACATTCCGTGACTCAACAACAGTAGTATTTATAAAAAGTCAACTGTCAGTAGTTTATTTTCTCCTCCGCTACTGTTTCCGGTTGCTGGTGAAATGCATTCTGGGATATATGCTGGCCAGAGTACGCACAAATCTCTTCTGATGCATCCTCCGGAAAGTGGGAGGATCAAGTCACATCCGGGCATTTTGACCGTGCTTTGCGAGAAGCGAACTTTGAATTGGAACATGTACTCGGGCTGCGACTGATGACGTTTCACGAGTCACGAGGACACAAGTAGAGGAAAGTACGCACAAGTACGCTGATTGAGAAACGCCGACACACTCAAGGCAAAGGGGGCGTGTTCTGAAACGAGAGGAGAGGTGAGTAACAAAATAAAACAGGAAATGTTAAATATGAATAATGTGAATTTATGAAACAAGGGAAACAATGGCTTGCATTAGATTTCCGCCAGATAAATGATACGCATTAAGCAACCTATTTGATGCATTATATCATGTCTGAGTGAATTCAGTTTTCACGTCTCCCTGAGGATGTGACTGAGGAGATCTGCTCTGTTCACACACTGTTGCTTCTGCATAGTCTTCTGTCACACCTTTCTGCCAAGCTGTGCTCATTGTGCATTGTTGAGATGACGCTATTTACATTCCGCACATTCATACGAGACGTACAACACAATTGACATTAAAAAAAATAAAAATCCAGCACAATGGGATAATTGCATGTCAACCTTTTAGATCATATTACGTCCTTCTAGTAATCATTCATAGTCGCCTCGTGGGTGCGCTATAATTAAAATTGAATTAGATTTTTTTTTATTTGTATGAAGCCTCCGACTCTCACAGGCACGGGATTTGGTATACGTCCAGCTCCTGGCACAAAGGAGGCTGACAGCAACGCAATTCATCAGGAATGGCCCCAAGAAGCCCAAGAAGCCCAAGAAGCTCAAGAAGCTCATGAAGCTCAAGAAGCTCATGTGTTTACAGATGCAGAACCAAAAGAAAAATATCTGCTGCTATTAAATGAATACAGCTATAAGACCTTTAAAATCTGATTAAATAATGATCATGAATTTCTAAAGCAATGCCGCTTTGGCTCAACCTTTAACTCTAAATGCCAGTGTGATATTCTCTAATCAAAATGTGCTATGTATTTAAAGTATAGTTATGCTAGATTATGTTATACAGAACATTTAGACACTGAAAAGTGGGACATGGCTTAACTCCCTCCTTCATATTTGCCCTTTTCCTCTGCACTCAATTGAGTTGTGTGACATATTTAAGCTATTTGGGCTATTTGGCCATCTCAAAAGAGAGAGATGTTGAGATGATTCAGTTGAAACTGAGATTAAATTACAATTAACTCGTTTTTACCCATCCATATGCCTGCGTTTGCCATTGTGTTGATGTGATTTGACTTGATTGTGCAAAGTTTTGCACTCCAGCACCAGTTTGGAGCTCTGCTGCCTCGCGACACTTGAGAAACTCATTGAAAAATGCTGCTAATTGTTATCTAACGTGGAACTTTACCCAGCTCTGAGCCATCGTTTTAAAGACCATCAAGGTCATTATTTCGCTCTATATTCAGGTTCAGTCACAGTTTACAGTTTTATTTAATTGTTTATCGTGTACTGTAAAATACTGAGAATAAACAGACTTTCTTTTCTTGAACCATCAGTTCAGCAGTATCTGAGACTCTTAAAAGTCAATACTTTTCAACATGACATTTGAAAGTATCCAACAAAAAAGAAAAGAATGTCAAACATTTAGAAACGAATATCTCGGGCCAAAAATGCCATAAAACAAAAAACACTTCCAGATAATGTCACACACGTGATGCTTTGCGTGCACACTGTATATTGTCCAGAGTACGTTGTTGAAACATGAATACTTTATTATAAAATGTCTTTTTTATATGAAAGTTCAGAACTTTCCCGTTCAATGTTGCTCCTAAAATTGGTGTCAGTTTAACACTTAAAGATATATTTTAACACTGAGTCAGTGAACATATGGTCTCTTATCTTTTGAGTGTTAAAGTAACACTGAACATAGCGTTAACACTTCAGAGTTAATGCAACTCTTGTAACTATTATAATCTACACACTTGTAGTATTATTTACATTTGACACTCGGAATAGTGTTAATCAAAATAAACACTGCTCAGTGTGACGTTATCACTATGTGTCACATTAGATGTCATTTAGCTGACACTTTTATCCAAAGTGAATTATGTTACATTGACACAGCTACAGGGAGCAACTCAGGGTGAAGTGTTTTGCTCAAGGACACATCGACTAGGGCGGGGATTGAACCGCCAACCCCCTGATTGAAAGACGGACCTGCTAACCACCGACCCGCCGTGGCTCTTTAAATCTCTGCAGCTACGGACCAAATGTTTCCTGGCTTAGTGTGAATGTACTCTTTAATTAAACTGTGTAGCCTTTCACTCGGTCACGTAGCCGTCTGTAATTCGATACTTCGAGACACAAAAACATCTCGAGTGTAAGTTGAACTCAGTGACAAGTTATTCTAAAATGTTGCTTCTGCTGAAATATCAACATTTGATATGAAAAAGTGATTCAGAGAAACTCACCGCAGTCTTTCTAGAATTAAAACGCACGAGATGAAACTCAATTTGAAAGGAGAAGGAGGGGGCGTAGCTTTCCAGACAGGGGGCGGAGCTTTCCAGCGTGACCGTGAAACGTTGTCATCACTCTGGGTTTTTACTCTCGTTGTCATGACTCTGACAGTCAATCCACTTTAACACTGCATTTTTTAACACAGGGGAATTAACTCTGAATATTTACACCAACACTGGGGGATATTTACTCTTTCTATTGTTTTAATAACTCTAAACGAGTTAATATACTTTGACACTGAATTTTGAACGCAGGGGAATTTACTGGGTAAACCTCAAACTGTTTTATCCAGAAGGAAATGTTAATCTTGTCATGGCGTCACGCTCCTCTCCACGTTCCCTACATTTGTTGTTGTTCATTGTTAAACTACCATTGTTGGGTGTAATCTTTGCCACATAATATGCTCCATCAACCGCGCTCCCACCAGCCATGAGGCCAGCAGAGAGCTGCAGACAGGCCTCTCCCCTGAAGACGCTCCCTTTTGTTTATGATCTCTGCAACCCTCGTCTTGTTGCTCTCTCCTTTCATCTCGTCTTCCCCGTCCTTTATGTCGCTCTCTACCCTCATTCGCATCATCTCTCCCTTTTTCTTTTTTTTCCTTCAATTATCCATGTCCCCCTCCTCTCCTCCCCCCCCCTCTCCACTCCTCCGTAATGCCCCCTAACACCCAATTTACCTCTCTCTCTTTTCTTCTTCTTCTTCTTCTTCTTCTGTATCCTTTCTCCATTTCTTGTTTTTGTACGCAGGCCCCAAAGGGAGAGAAATGGGTGAAAAGCACTCTCTCTGCACCACTGTCACAAAAGACCGGTGAGTCATCGCCACTTATGTTCCCGTCTCCCTCCTCCCACAAAAAAACAGACATACAGGGGAAAAAAACACTCAAATTACTCCTTACCTGCCGTGCATTTTCAGGAAGACATGACACACACACACACATTCCACAGCTCTTTAAAGCGATCCTGAAATTAAAACCAGTCACATAATTTAGTCGATAATTGTGGTTGAAAGTGGCATTCATTCATGTGTGTTGCCCATCATATCTTACACGGGATTATTATTATTATTATGTGGAGTTTGTGTCGTGGGAACTCGTGACACTGAGAGTGAAATAGAGATTGACTGGTGGACAAAATGGACAGAAGAGAGAGGGAAAGAGAGGGAAAGATAGACATTCTCTGGGGTTATTGTTGTGCTTTTTGGGTTCTCCACCTTTATGGTTCATGAGCCACAAAGCAAAACGCTCTTCTTCCATCTGCTGGCCGAACGAGTCATCTACAACGCTGTCACGAGATGGCAGAACTGGATGAACACAATGCTGCCTCCAACTGGGGGAACTTTTGAGAGATTTAGCTTTAGAAATGACATCATCAAATCAATTATTAACACAGATATTGACTCTACTAGCCTAATTGATTCAGCTGTGAACTATTTAATGATTAGAACGTATGCAACAAACAAAGAGAGTGCATGGAAAAGACAAAAAGCGAATGTTAATAGATCAACTTATCCAGAGTTTGAAGTGAAAATAAAACACATTTCACCGTGATGCTGTAAATAACACCAATCAGGAAGTCTCCGTATCAACGTTTATGTATTCTCGGTGTAAGAATGAAATGTTGTGGAGCTTTTCAGACACTGTTTCTAGGTGTTGAATATGTTTTTTTATACAGGCTTGTTGATGCCAGACTCCACCGGGGTCCTCGCATGGTTACTCTTGACAGAAACCTGCTTGTGAGCCATTCAGACACATCAAATATTGAAAGCATTGAAAGTTTCCGTTTCACACACACACACACAGACAGACGGGGAGGGGGGGGCAGAGGCAGACAGGCAGGAGGACAAACGGGGTTGCAGAGGAAGAACGAACGAAAAAGTCAAAAGACGGGTGGGGTTCAAGGTGGAAATAACACATCAGGCACCCTGGGAGGGAGACACGTGAGCAGGGATGGAGGGAGAGAGGGAGGAACAGGGAGAGAGCGCCCAGAGGTAAGAGAAGGAGAGTGTGTATGTTTGAGGCCCAATCGGGCGCCTCGCCTCCAGTGTAACCGTAGAAGCTGCGCCCGCGTAATCGGCCGCAGATCGACCGATAACCTTCTGATCGGGCGGTTAAGGAAAGTAACATTATGCAACAATTGTACCTTAAAATAACAGCTTGAAAAAAAATTGTGCCGCTACAATGACTTTTAATATGGCGATTTGCGCCTCCGCCATTGCCATCGGGGGTCTGTGGGGAAATAACTCCGCTATGTAGGATTCTGGAGCCGCCCGCTCCGGGGCGGATGGACTTCGACCTGCTTTCTGGCAGTGATTACGCAATGTCATATAGTGCCAGTCCACGCTCGCAGCTCCAGTATAAGGGCGAAGCAAGCGAAGTCTCTTGTCATGAATTACACGTTCCAATGTAAATTATGAATATGTAGCTTTTTGGTGTTGTCAACAATATTGTATTCGATCACACGTACTCCACATTCAAACATTTAGAAAACAACGCATATAGGCTGAAAACGCGATCGGTATTTCATCTAAACTAAATGTTGTCGTTCTTTTGGTTATGTTAGCATTCATCTCCGATATCACAATGAATAAAACTATGCAGTCATATTTATGTCAAATCTTTGAATATTCTTACCTTATCTGTTGACATCATTTCTTGGTTTCTGACTTCGTCTGGTCATCAATACAAGTGTATGCGAGGCTGCATCTATCGTAACTGCGTATTTACGACACTGAAGTAAACGTTAAATACTGAAGGGGGCGCTCCAAGGGAAAAACTCCATTATGGGGCTTTAAGGAAGACAGGTTTATTTTTATTTTTTATATCTCTGGCTGCTTCTCTCTCAAACCTCCAGTGGGACGACTTCTCCCCCGACTCAACGCCGCGTCGAGGAAAGCGACGAGCACCAAAGCCTCCAGGAGCCAGAGGAGGACGACGGCGCAGAGATTGGAGCCTGTAACGGAGAGGTAGGGTCCGATGTCGATCACGAAATGTACACCGTAAGAGTTCCTTTGACTGTTCTCCGTACGGTGTGATTTGATGAAGGTTGGGGAGGATCTGTGCATCAGCGACGCAGAGATCTCACCACGGGAGACACGGAGAGCCTCGAACACACGGGATGCTGCCGACTCCCTCCCATCGTGCCCCATGCCAACAGAGGTAGAGAGGACCCCACCTTCACTGTCATCCCATCCCTCCAACACACAAAGTAAGACTCACGCAGACAACGGATATATCGTGTCTGTAACTCACGTGAGGTTATTGAAAAGAAATCGGAGGTGTCGTACTTGTGCCTCTTGTGTTCTCACAGATGCCCCGCCTGAACCCTGCTGGTACTGCCTGAGGTCTCTTGACTCAGAGTATCGTCCTGAATCTCCTCAACAGGTTTCAACATTTATGACACATTATTTCACCAGATACACGGAGAAGTGGAAACTTCTCGACTTGTCTTCGCCGACACGAGCAGTAAAGACTGTGTGCAAAATAACATTGGCGTCCAAGAAGTGCAACCGTTTTTTAAGGATACGAAAGCAACTCGAGGGGTAGAGTCAGTCGAGGGCCGATCCTATAGCCAGCTGTGTCTGCAACAACCTCTGCTGTAATGTGCGGTGAAATGAATGCAACCAGAAAAATGGGGGGACCCCACCTCCCCCTGTCGCCAATGGCGTGCAAGGCATGGTAAACACACACTTTATTCACGAGCGGCGATGCATGCAGGTATAAGACATGTCATACAATCTTGAAAAAAAGAAAATTAAACAAAAGCGGGCAGCTCGCAGCTAATGGGCAAAATAAAGTGTCCTAATGAAGACATTTCAATCAAATTATTAAAAAATTTAAAGCAAACCAGCTTGAAGTTTGTTTGTATTTTTTATTCAGTCAATTAAATCAAATATAAAACAATAATTATCCTATAAAATATACAAAAGAGAAAGACTGAAAAGGTATAGGTAGAAGCAAAAAAATGCTTATAAATTTCTATCCAAAATAGCAATCAAAATAAATCAGAAAATTAATATAAAATAAAGAAGAAAAAAACAACAATAAACAAAATAAAAAACAAAATATATTTATATATACTACCACATACATCTTCCATATTAATACGTTTTTAATTACATTTATAACTCTCAAGATTTCTTTTATAAATAATTCCCTTAAAAACCAAAAAGGAGTTCACCATTCTTACATTCATTTCAACATTGTTCCATAATTTGACTCCTACAACAGAAATACATCTTCTTTTAATCCCCTTTTTAGCCTTTTGTACCGTGAACTTACAAACATCTCTCAAATCATATTTACACTCATGTATTGAAAATAAACTTTGTACACAGTCTGGCAGTGACTTTGCTTTAGCTTTATACATTGTCTGCATTATTTTATAATAAACCATATAACAGTAAAAATAACTGCAAACTATCTTGCAAAAAAACAAAAATGAAGCTCCAATGAGGCAGTGTGTGTACGAGTGAACTGGCAGTGCTGTTGGCCAGACGCACTGCACACTGTTATCCACCCGCTGTGGGCACAGAGAGGGGGGGGGGGGGGGGGGTCAGAGATGCATCTGTGTGATTACTAGTGGCCCCTCAAGAGCAGTGAGCGAGGAATCAGTAGACAGTCGACAGCGGTATGAAACAAGCGATGAAAGGTGTGTTTTTTGTGTGTGGAGAAAGTATGAGTCACCGCGACCACGAGAGGTCCTTGAGCTCGCAGCCATAACCAGACACTCCAAAATATAAGAGCGGTTTTGCTGCAGCAGAATGCGAAACATGAGCCGAGTAGGACCGAGGTGCACGCTCATGCACTCACAGCCGTATGGACCGCATGATGCTCTCAGCCGAGGTCAGAATAAAGTGTCCTGATAACATGGACCTTCTTGAAGGGAATACATGCTTCTTTGTTCAGTGCCCTGTGGAGATCAGAGGCAATACCATCCAATAGCATCCATTTATATTCATTCATACGGACGACATGTGATTACCACTGTAGTTTAGTACATAGTATTGTTAGTGCAGATGCTTTAAAAGGATAATATGTTGTAAAACACTAAATAAGGGCCCAATGAGAAGAATTAAACAGTAAAATGAACAGTGTATATGGATTTTAAGTACGTTTTTTTTAAATTATCATTTATTATCTTTTTTTTGGGATCATTTAAAGAAGTCAATCACTCCCAAGAAGGGAACTCTGACTCAGTAGCCACAGTTTCATGAATAAAATACATGATGACTGAGAAAAACACTTCTGAAGTTGCTCCATTGAGACTGAGTCGTGGTGATTAATCTGTGGGTTAGTAGAACTGCTTAATATATCCGATGTATTTGTTTCGTGCTGTTAGGAGTATGAATCCCAGTAGCAATCCGCATTGTTCATTCATGCTGCGTCTGTGGAGCATTTTCCATCTCGCCAATCTGCCTCATCACTGTTTAAGACTCAAATTCAACCTTAAAACTGAGCTGACAAATGACGTGTGGCCTCCTGTTCGCGCTGTGTTGCAGGAAGACTCGAGTCCTTTGTCACCGACGCCCTCTAGCGGCCAGAAGCTGAGCTACCAGACAGACCCGCGACCTCACTTCGGCGTGGCGTGGTCCTCCCACTCCACGTGTCGCCCCCTGTGGGGCAGCGAGGGGCCCTGCTGGGGCCAAAGGAACCAGGACATGCCCGATCAGACACACGCGTGCCCTCACTGTCACCTGGAGATGCCCCCTGACACGCTGCGTTGGCACGAGGTTGGCACTGAAGCTTGTAAACACACACAAGGCATTAATGGACACACACACACACACACACACACACACACACACACACACACAGACAGACAGTTTCCACTAAACAGAGAGCCTCTGACTGTTTTCTTTCTCTCTGCACAGGCAAAGTGTCTTCTGTTTGAAGGGGTGAGGAACCCAAAGACGTAAATGGAGTCAACAGCAAACATGTTGTTACTTTATATAAATGATACCGTCTGCTATGAATGCCCTCAGAAGATACTTCTCACCTTAAAGTTATGTATAGTAGCCATTTATGCTCTTTGAAAACTCTGTTTACACCTAAGTTTATCTTATTTCATTTTGAGTGCATGTTTAATTTCTGTGATATTTTCAATGATGTGTTATTGCAAATAAAGGCATGTTTAAAATGTTAAATTTAAAACTCTTTCTCTTTTTGGATAGTTATCAATGATTCCACACATATTGTCTCAGACTTCAAACTAAGCTGCAAATTTTTTATTTATTAATTATGAGAAAATCCTCTGTTATGTGTTTATCTTTTCTTTTAGGTATAGTAATCCAATAATAAATCCTTTATGTTTGCAGTTATAAATCTAAATTAGAGTATGTTACAAGCTGCCTTTCATGTCCCTCTTAAACTGAATGATAAATAGTTAAATAAAGTATTCTACTTTTAACCTTATTTCTTGGCCTTTGTTAAATATTCTTTCTGTGAGATGAGCTGCTTACAGATGAGTCACAGACAAGGCAAGGATGGAGAAATGTAGACCATGTCAAGTAAATTACATGTAATAAAAAATAAAAAATGCAATAAATTATCCCTGGCTTCATGAACCTGGTCGCTGGGTCACAGAGCGAATGATTATCATGTTGCACCACTGATAAAATAAAAAACTTAATGTGTTTACCGCCGATAGAGATAACATTACGGTCTAAGTAGAATACATTATGGTCTAAAACTTGTCATTTAATTTTTTTAGTCAGTATTCCTATGACAAATTTGAATATTCCCTGATGTAAGTGTGTTCAGGCCTTGACTGGCATCATGCATGATTATTTTTGGAGGGATTGGATCAGTTGAAGCAGCAGTCTACATGGACCTGGAGGCTGTCATTGAACAATCATAGATGACACACACGAGTGAAATCTTCCCTCTTGGTGCTGTGAGATGAGTGTCTGAGTCCGAGGTGTGAGCACACGCTGAAACAGCAGAAAGTGAGGACATAAATAAAACACCACTGGTGGGAATGAAACCCCCTCAGGTTTCCTTTGTTGATTTCTGTGTCTGCTCCATCTTCTCCATAAAGGTCGTCGCTGGTGACTCATGGGGCACATTTGGCATCGAGCTGAAAGTCCAGCTTTACGTTTTACAAAATCATCAACGGTGACCGGCTCTAGCGAGGAAGCTGCAGCCGGAGATTCCCCTGACAGAATACACCACGACAGCTTTCTACTCCCCCGATGAAAGCTCCCGTGCTAGGCCTCGCCTCGGTCTGAAGGTCAGGGTGCTGAGCAGGCAGCACCACAGGGTGCTGAGTAGGCAGCACCACAGGGTGCTGAGCAGGCAGCACCACAGGGTGCCACGTCTGAAGAGATGCGGTCCAATTGAAAGTTCAACCAGAAATACTTGATGTGACGTATTTTAGTGGGATCTGCTGACTTTTGAAAATAAAAGTGAATATATATTTATACATATATATATATATATATATATGTGTGTATGTATAATATTATATATATACATATATATTTATACATACATATATATTCATACATATAAATGTATACATATGTATAAATATATATACATATATATATTTATACATTAACATATATATATATAGGTATACATATAATATATATACATATATTTATACATAATATATATATATACATATATATATTTATTTATATATAGATGTTTATATATATCCATGTGGATGCATCAATTCGTGTCCATGTACATAGTTTACTATTTAAATAATTTTGTGACTATTCATCGTAAACTTTATTTAAATTGACACATAATTGTAGAATTATAATCTATAGATGTGTACAAAGACACACATTTCCCTTTTATTCTGTCAGCTGGACATCAGACTGACAAAGGAGCTTAATCAACAAGATCAGAGAGACCAGCTGTGGAGGAAATAACATCTTATACACCTGCATTTCCCACCTGAACTCAATATCTTCGCCATATTCTTTCCCTGTATGATCAAACAAGAGCCATGAAACAAGTGGTCACCAAGAAATAAAACGAAGATAGCATGAAATATATCTGTTTTTCAAATAAATTGACCAAGTGAACAATGCTCGGTCATTGTAATGTGGACTCGACTGGCTCTCTCTGCGTCTGTGTATATTTTTCTCAGCGGGTCGGGGCTTGTGGTGGAAATGCTGACCTAGTTTCACTGTAAAGGCTGATTGGGGGAGGCAGTGTGTGTGTGTGTGTGTGTGTGTGTGCGTGTGTGTGTGTGTGTGTGTGTGTGTGTGGTGGCATGCAGAGAGCACTATTTCAGAGAACAAGGATTAAGAGGGAGCAGCAATATACCAAACTCTTATTTGTGTGGGGCACAATATTATATATTGTTCTTTTGTAATGTTTTAATCTCATTAATGGGATGAATCTTTCCATTATAATTACTACAATATTTTATGTCACAAACCCCCCCCCCCCCCCCCACACACACACACCCATCTAGGCATATATTTGGCTAATATTAGTTTATTAGTTTTAATACAATATTTACTTAGATTATTTCTATTAATGTCATATATTGGTGTGTAACAATGTTGATTCACCCTATTATAGATTTAGATAAACACACGCACGCATGCGCGTGCGCACACACACACACACACACACACACACACACACACACACATCCATCTATGCAGTCCCATGGGTTTTTTGCCCATGTCTCACTTTATATAATTTATTGGGTCATGTGTGTGTTCATGTTACTTGTTTTGTACTCACTTTTCTACCCAATAAAAAATAAAAAATAATAAAATTCTTATATTTCTTGACGTAGATTAGTTATGGCTGATTAAAAAATAGCAGATTATTTCTTTTGATCCATTTTAAACCATGAAATTAAGATTGTAACTTTGGTAAGAAATGCCAATATTAACATTGTGTGTCGGCATTATACAATTTGTTTCCAGTCTAAAAGTATACCTTTAAATTTAAATTACGACTAAAAATAATACAATACAGGTGGATTGTTTTTTTAATGTTGTGTTTGTGTTGGGTCAGACTAGAAATGAGCCTGGGCAGGCCAGTAAAGCAGCATCCTGCATGTGATTGGTCGCCAGTCACGTGACTGCGTAATGGCATTAGGCAGCATGGCGAGCCAATGGCCTGCCCCATCACCTGATGCCTATTTGAATATTGATGCTCCTGCAGCCACCAGCTTACCGTGTTGTTGTTGTCTGACATCGCTCTACCGAGGATCTCTACCACCGACCCGAGACCACCGACATGTCCCCGCCGCTGAAGCCGTTCTCGGTGCACCACGAAGGACCGTGCGGCTGCTGCGGGAGAGGACGCCCGCGCGCAACGCTCCATCAGCGGCCTCCATTGCAGCGGCTCTCCGCTGCTGCGTGGCCGGGGCCAGGGCCGGGGCCGGGCTCTCCGCCGGCGAGGAGGCGCCTCGCGGCGGCTGCGGACGATGGGGGGAAGATCACACATCCCGGAAAGGCCATCCTTGCAGGTATAGTCAACTATTCCCCTCACTATTGCTTCATCCACAGCCTATAATCTCAATCTGTCGCCCATACAAAGCTGTTCTTGCAGAACTGGGTCAAAACGCACTGAGCCAGCAGCGATGCAGTTGCATGATGTGGTTGTATTCTGCATTGATCTGAAATAAAAGCATCGATAAATATGCTTTCAAGGTTTATGCTGCGTGTTGAATAGAGGCAAGTACACATTCAGCAGCCCTCGGCTATTATGTCCACCTCAGTGCAGGCACTGCTGTGTAATTTCACCACACATTAGCATTTCATGCAAACACAAAGTCATGGAATCATACACAGCATCAGCACCTGTGGGGTTTTCACCTTAAAGATAAAGCCCCGCTAGTTGAATTACCAGACCAACTCCAATGACTACAGATAACAGACTCGAGCGCGTAGTTTTACTTGTCCAAGGAGAAATGCCTGAGCTGTGCCTCCTGCACTCACCCAAAACACTCTGGCTCAGTTCTCCCCCGACGGTCCTTTTATTGAAGCAAGTCATTTACACAACACAGATGGGGTCTCTTCCGTATGAGCTTTACGACCCGACATTCCTGTGTGAGGTGTCGGTGGGTATATGGTGAAACATCAAACAAACCCTTGTTCCTGTGTCTGCTCATGAACCCGATGTGACCCTGGAACCTTTTGCTCTCAGGGTGACCAGTATAGAATAAACAACACAGCAATAATATGATTGTAATTATTAATCTTCTTCTAATAATTACAACCCTGTGGAGTAAACAATAATTCATAGGGCTTACATTCTTGAATACAAATTGAAAACACATGCTCTAAAACCTAACAGCACCACTCTGCCATTGAGCCTCATGCCTTTATCTGTGAGCTCCTACATGCGTTCAGGGACATTCAAGCACAATTCTGCACAGTGAGTCCACAAATCCTCACAGCAGTATGTGTGTGTGTGTGTGTGTGTGTGTGTCCCCTCTCCTCCCTCAGGTGGGATTGCAGGAGGCATCGAGATCTGCATCACCTTCCCCACCGAGTATGTGAAGACTCAGCTGCAGCTCGATGGGAGAGCCAACCCGCCGCGGTACAGAGGAATCGGTAGGTCACTGGGACGCGTATGACAGCTGACTCCACGTGTGTGTGTGTGTGTGTGTGTGTGTGTGTTTATCTTCTGCTGGATTACTCCCTCACTGATGCTCTGTCTGTGTGTGTGTGTGTGTGTGTGTGCAGGTGACTGTGTGAAGTTGACTGTACAGGATCACGGTCTGAGAGGGTTGTATCGAGGTCTCAGCTCCTTGCTCTACGGATCGATACCCAAGTCTGCAATGAGGTAAAGTTGCACACATGATATATAAATAAATAAATATATTATATATATATAATATATATATATATTATATATATTTTTTATGTTGCTGAAATAAACACAATGCTCCTGCGCATCCTTTTGGTTTATGGGGTTGTACACTTGACATTAATTTGAACAGTCGACGGATGACAAAGCGCCGACGCAGCATTTTTTCGCCGCTCCAGTCGGCTTTTTTTTCGGACTGCAACTCATGATTATTCTCATCATCGATTAATCCGCTCAATATTTCATCAAATTATCTCAAATCCGTCTACATTTTGTCCGTCACGATTTCCAAGAGCTCAGCGTGATCTCATCAAACGTCTGGTGTCGTCCAACAGGAGCCGATCACTTGTTTGTTATTTGTGCTCCCGTTGTCTGGGACGCATCCCCTTGTTGTCCTTGAACGCACCGCCGTCCCCTCCTCCTCCTCCTCCTCTCACAGGTTTGGCACGTTCGAGATGCTCAGCAACCCGATGCGAGACGCCACGGGCCGGCTGGACAACACGCGCAGCCTGGTGTGCGGTCTGGGAGCCGGCGTGGCGGAGGCCATCGTGGTTGTGTGCCCCATGGAGACGCTTAAGGTGGGTGGAGCTGGACGATTTGAATAAACAATGGACCCTCCCCCCTCCCCCCTGACACTCCCCTCCCCCGTCACTGCAGGTGAAGATGATCCATGACCAGTGTTCCCTCAGACCTCGATACAGAGGCTTCTTTCACGGAGTCAGTGAGATTATCAGAGAACAGGGTAAGAGAGAGAAGGGAGCGGGTGGTACTGTTCTACTGGTACCGGCTGTAACCACCAGTTTTCATATGAGTGGTTTGTGCTCCGTAAAACAATCGGTTTGACTCGTGTAGGAGTGAGAGGGACGTACCAAGGTCTGACGGCCACCGTGCTCAAGCAGGGATCCAATCAGGCGATCCGATTCTACGTGATGAACGCGCTGCGCAACTGGTACAAAGGTGGGAAAGGCGCCTCGATCCGACGACCCCCGTCGTCTTTCATCTGGACTGATCCGCTCTCCTATTAAAATTTTTATTTTTATTTCAACTTCTTCCTAAGGCGACGACCCCAGGCGAGACATCCACCCGGTCGTCACGGCGACGTTTGGAGCCACGGCGGGAGCTGCCAGTGTTTTTGGAAACACGCCCCTGGATGTGGTGAAGACCAGGATGCAGGTAGGGAACACACACACAAACACACACAAACACACACACACGCGTGTGGATTTTATTTCGATCCGTGCCATTTTCTCACTCTTTCCGTGTCCCTCAGGGTTTGGAGGCCCACTGCTACAAGAACACCGTGGATTGTGCCTTTCAGATCTTGAAGCACGAAGGGCCGCAGGCGTGAGTATCCCCTCCCCCCCCCCCGGATGCACGACGCGGCGCGACACTTCATCACCACTGTAGAGAAACCGTCTCTCTCTCTCTCTCTCTCTCTCTCTCTGTCCCCACAGGTTCTACAAGGGGACCGTTCCCCGGCTGGGCCGCGTGTGCTTGGACGTGGCCATCGTCTTCGTCATCTACGAGGAGGTCGTCAAGCTGCTGAACGGCGTGTGGAAGACCCAGTAGAGGCGGCCCGGAGGTCCGGGCCACGTGAACTCCTCTCTCGTAGTTCTGACTCGCTCTCTGCGACGCCCCGAAGCCGCCGCCCCATCGGCACGGAGACGAGTGCGGCCGCTCGCCACACCTCTACGCGTTTCTCCGGGTCGTACTCAGAACTTTGTGTTGTGAAGAGAAAGATACGGACAAAGACAAATGAAGGATTTTTTTAAAAATAAGTCTTATTACCAAACAACATCGGTGTATGTAGAGAAGAAAACACACGGATTATTAAACCAAAGGTTGACATTAGAGGGGGGGGGGGTGATGTTTTAGCTTTCTATATATGACTGTTACGGTACATCGGAGAGTGAACACTTTGTACTGAGACCATAAACGTGTCTTTTGATTCACTGAGTACTTACACCAGAGCTGCCCCCCCCACACACACACACACACTGCTTTTTGATTAGTGGATTTAATTGACTTTTTTTGTAAAACTGAGTGCCTCCGCAAAGAACAACGCGACGGCACTAATCTTGTGTTTTAACCGAGATGTGTTCGCACATTTTTTTTGGGGGGGGGGAAATAAGTATTAAAACAATTCTTCAATTCAGTTTATTTTGTGTAGCCCAATATTCCAAATTTTCCTCAGAGGGCTTTACAATCTGAACACATACGACATCCTTGACCTTTGACCTCAAATCGGATCAGGAAAAACTCTCAAGAAATAGAGGATAAAAAAAGTAGAACCCTTCATGATGAATTGACCAAATAAATTCCAAAACAACCAGTTTGTCTCCTAATCGACTCAGAGGGGGGGGTCAGAGGATGAACTCTGGACGCTGCTCACCGGGCCTCTCACGGCCCGCCGCCGCCGCCGCCTGCTGTGCACGGCTGCATGGATCGCTATGTGGCATCTAGTTAGCGTTACACGGGGACTTGTCGAGGTGACACAAACTGGTCCCGGAGCCAGAACCCCTCTCTCTCTCTCTCTCTCGTTTCGCCTTTTGTACGCCAGCTGATACAAGAGCTAATTATCCCTCTTTGTACGCACTCATTGGGTCTTGGTGTTTACATTTGGTTTTTGATTGAAGCCTTTTTGCTCATCTTTGCCAAACTACTTGCTTAGAATCTCCGATGTAATATGGGGCAAATGTTTATTACATTAAAAAACCAAGAGCAACAGAATATTGTTTTTAGTCTTTTGTCTCTACTGTTGTTTTCATTCGCTGAAGTACATCTTTGTTATCGTGTGGAATCTTCGTTTCCGCCTCGTTGATTTTCACCATCGGGCCCGAAGCGCGTGGACGTCGTAAGTACGGCGCATCAGATTGGATCGTTCACGTTTGAGAAGACGCTGTCGTGCAAGAGAGAATGTGTGAACTAAAACATGTTCACAAACATCGACTTTGATATATATATACACTACCGTTCAAAAGTTTGGGGTCATCCAGACAATTTCGTGTCTTCCATGAAAACTCACTTTTATTTATCAAATGAATTGAAAATTGAATAGAAAATATAGTCAAGACATTGACAAGGTTAGAAATAATGCTTAATATTTGAAGTATTAATTTTGTTCTTCAAAGGAAGGCCAGTTGTATATCTTATATCACCAGCATAACTGTTTTCAGCTGTGCTAACATAATTGCACAAGGGTTTTCTAATCAGATATTAGTCTTCTAAGGCGATTAGCAAACACAATGTACCATTAGAACACTGGAGTGATCGTTGATGGAAATGGGCCTCTATACACCTCTGGAGATATTTCATTAGAAACCAGACGTTTCCACCTAGAATAGTCATTTACCACATTAACAATGTAGAGAGTGTCTTTTTGATTAATGTTATCTTTTTGAAAAAACAGTGCTTTTCTTTGAAAAATAAAGACATTTCTAAGTGACCCCAAACTTTTGAACGGTAGTGTATATATATATATATATTTGGAAGTAACATGATTCATTGGTTTCAATAAAGTCATTGATAAACACGGTGTGACTTCATATGACTAAAGACACTAATGTCGAGGCTACAGTGGGGGAGTTTTATCTCCTTCACTGACTGAATAGTTACATTTCCGTCGATTTAGGCTCCAGTAAATGTGCAGTACCGTAAAAACCAGTGGCGGGACGTGCATTTTCTACCTAGGCCTTCAATGCCGTCTTACTACAGCTGAACAACCTAATGTAAGATTAGTTCACCATGTATTTATGTATGTACGTGTGTATATATCAGAGAAATATCTATCTCCTCCCCCCTAGTCTACGAGTACCTAGGGTACACATCCTGGTCTCCAGGACTCTCCCCGATCCTCAAGTAGGCTTGAGACAAGTGCTTGAGCCTGCTCTGGCCCACCACCCCACCCAGTCTACGAGTACCCAGGGTACACATCCTGGTTACCATGGTGACCAGAACTCTCCCAGATCCTCGAGTAGACCTCAGAACAGCGCTCGAGTCTGCTCTATTTACACACTCTGGATCAAAGCTCCGTGACGTCACTAGTGACGTCACAGCACAAAACCAGAACGCTGCGTTGTGAGAGCCAATCAGCGCTGAGCTGCTCCGCTGTTGGATCTAATTGGCTGCTGCTGCTTTCGTGACGCTGGATGCGGAAGTCATTCAAACCGGGGCGCTAGATGTTCCGACGTGTGTGGCATTTCCACAAGAAGTATAACGTAGAAAAAATTGGTTAATTATTCCGTGGCGGATGGCGGAACATATTTTTCCACGGAGCAAAGTAACGGAGATAAGCCACGCAACCCTGACATATTCTGATGTTGTTTAGGCCAGCAGAGAAGGCCTCGCTGGCCCTGACGGCCCACTGGTCAAAACACATCAGTGGACGGCGAAAACTTAAATGTCTTACGACACCTTTATGTCTGTACTATTAATCAGGGCTCTCAAGTCTCACGCATTGAGCGTGAGACTCACGCATTTCGGTCTTATCTCACGCACTCCCGCCACACATCGAATTCCTCACGCTGAAAAAACCTCTCGGCTATTTAATGCAGGGGTGCTCAATACGCCGATCGATTATTCCTCTGCAGAGCTCCGACGCCGGTCTGCGCGCATTGGGATGGAGCAAAAAAATAGTCACTAGCACCCCCCGTCAACAACTCTTTTCGGCTCGATGCCGGCGCGCGCAACGGTCAGCTGTATCGGGTGCTGATGGAAATCTCACGCTTGCCTGTCTTCAAAACTTGAGAGCCCTGTATTAATAGAGATGAAGCCTTTACTGTGGGAAATGGAAATAAAGTAGCAGTGGGAAATGGAAATAAAGTAGTAGTTTAATATGACAACATATTAAAAATCGGAACAACATTAAGTCTCGTTTATTTTCTTTTAAGTTTAGATTTTATTAATATAAATGTTGTGAAATGAACTCTGAAGACGAATGGCTAACGTAAACAATGTGTTGACTGGTTGGTTCCCGACCTCCTCGAGTCTGCAAACACTTCATTTAAAGCAGATTCTTCACACAGCGGGGGCCTGTATGGTCACGCAGGTCATGTACACTTAGGTAAAAACAATTCCCCTGGTTTTGGTATGTAAATATTTATTTGTATCAATGAATACATGATTCCCAGCAGCAGGCCGAGGCTTTGCTGACCCGGACAGGAGATTAAAGGCTGAAGGTGAGTGTGGTCGGCATTAAAAACACAGGAGGGTATTAAACACTCCCACCTGTCGCTGCACTGGTCCACCTGTCGCCTGCAGTGTGTGTGTGTGTGTGTGTGTGTGTGTGTGTATATAGTTCATCTAGTAAGGTTACATCTTTTACTAATCTCTCAATGTATGCATTTCATTCTGTGTTCAGAAATAAATGTGCCGTCTATAGCTCCAGCATGTGGGCGTGGCACTACAACATGCTTTAAACTTAAAGATCTTTACATCAATGGAAACTCTTCAACGTGAGACGCCAACACCGACGCACATTTTACAATGTAGCTCAACGGTCGGAAGTTCTGACGATCGTGAACTCTCCCGTTTTAAAACTCCGCTAAAACACCTTGAAGGTGTTATTCATATTCCCGCCTGAGGGCCCTTGCATCAGGACCCAGAGCTCCTCCACCCACTGACGGCGTCACGAAGCCAGATGGGGGATTAGGAACAGCCGAGCCGCCTTTGCTCCAGCTGTCGAGCTTCTTGATCGGAGAAGATGTGACATCATCTTCCAAAAGTCAGGAAAGGGAACGGAGGTGTGTCTATCGTCTCCATCTGGAATAAGAAACACAAGGTCAAAGGGTCACATGAGAGGAAAAATAGGAATGTAACACAAATGTTTAAAAAAAATGACCCAACGATAAAAGATGGTTCCTCAGACTCTCGCTCACATTCGGAGACATTTGTCTTTCCCGCCGCTGGCCACTCGTTGTCCATCAGGACTCCAGTCCACGGCGTAAACCTACACACCAGAGGAACAAGGCGATCAGACACAACAATAGAAATCGCAACCGATACGAAACTATCGGGAAGCTGCAGCGTTCCTCGCCCACCTCGTCGGCGTGGCCGGGCAGGTCCACGTTCAGCTTCCCCGTCTTGATGTCCCACACTTTGAGCGTGCTGTCGCTGCTGCCGCTGACCAGCAGCCTGCTGTCTGACGACCACGCCACCTGATACACGGAGCCCACGTGGCCACGCAGGGAAGTCAGGTACCTTTGGGAAAGTGGACAAGCGGGCAGATGCATAAATACTCTGACACACACAGACATCTAACACCCACAGCACCATCACCTGGACAACAGCGGTATTACACACATGTATTCAGGAGATGAGATTTTCTTACTTCCCAGTGCGTCCGTCCCAGATTTTTATGGACTTGTCGAATGAGGCGGAGGCGAGGAGCCTGGTGTCTGGGGAGAAGAGCACCTGGTTGACCAGAGCGCTGTGTCCAGTCATCCTGGCCAGAGGCTTCTTGTCTTCCGCAGGGTTCCACAGGAACAAGGTGAAATCATCGGACCCGGACACCAAGAGCTCCGGAGCTGAACCCTGCAGCGCGACAACAAGAGTCAGGGTCCTGACACAAGAGGCACCTGAACACATCAGCACAGACCAGAGGCGGTACCTACCCTGACTTTATTATACCTCTGCAAAGCCTTGTCCTTCAGCTCTTCCACTGGGGGGAAAGAGAATGCGTGTTACATGAAAACATCGACACCAGAAAGCCTCTCGCTCAAAAGATCAGCGAATGAACAAACGAGCCCCGTTTCCTCAACAGAAAGTCACATGATCCTTACGCGACCCAGTGAGGTCCTGGGGGTTAATCGTGGCGTCTGCGGGTTCAAACGCTCCAGTGCGCAGGACATAGTCTGTGCTGAGAGCCAAGGTGTTCACCCAATGGGCGTGGCCCTGCAGAGTCCTGCACTGGACCCCCTAGAGCCACAAGTAAACACACATTAAGTCTGGCTCGGATACGCGGTTGTCTCCTCCCTCACAGTCAACGCATTCCAATCAACAATAAAGAAGTGTCACACACACACACACACACACACACACACACACACACTTACATCTTTGGCTCTCCAGACTTTCACCGTTCTGTCCTGGGAGGAGGTGTAAAGAAGTCCATCTCCGCCCCACTTCACACAGGTGACTGACTGGGTGTGTCCAGTCAGGATCTTCTCGCAGCGCCCCAGCACCGTGTCCCAGACTCGTATCGAGCCGTCCTTAGAGCTGCTGGCTAAGTACCGGCACTCTGGGTTGCTGCAGGGAGAGGAAGAGGAGGATCGGCGAAGCAGGACATCAGGACAGAACGCGTACAAACGATATACAGTGTACGCTCTAAAAGATCATGTTATCTCCTATTCCACTCACTTCCAGAAGAAATAAAACGTATTCCTGCGATCTAGTTTCGATATTCTAAGACAAATCAGCATCCACTATGTTTTCAATTTACAAATGTGGACATTTTGACAATTTGAATGTTAAACCACGATTATTGTTAGCATAAAAAAACCCGTAAACTTACCATGGTGGCAGTGCGGGTTCTTTTTGATTACTTAATTGTTTTGGCTTGATCCATATCCCTAATAGTGACCAGTGCTCTCTTCTCAAGTCAACTCCTAGATTAAAGGTTATGTAATACTGTACGTGAAAGGTTATGTTTTTTTATTTTTTTGGAACCAAGCTAACAATGTTTTAGTGTTTTGGGAGTTGCTGTAGTATTAATGCATTGTTTTACTTTTTACAGAAGGAAAAGGAGTTGTACATTATTATTATGTAATCCATTGAGCTGCTTTGATGTCACCTTCCCTCAGTGTGCATGCTGGCTCTCATGAATAGGACTTCGCCATTGTGAAGATTTAGACCCTGAATCTTAGAGCAGCTAGATTTAGCTGTAAAACAATCTCCAGAACCGATTCAGAGGAAGTGATGATTTGAGTGCTCACAGGTGGAGGGGTTCCCAGCTGAGCCAAGTGATCCACTTGGTGTGTCCGGTCAAAGTCTTCCCCACCTGTGCACCCGTCACAGGATCCCACAGGAAGATCTAAAGAAACAGAGCCGCAACTAAATAAATACAGTGTACAGGAGATACAGTCTGCCTGTATATTTAAGACGCATGTGTCTTGGAAGCTCACCTGACTGTTCTTGCACCCTGACGCCAGCTTCTTTCCATCGGGTGACCAGGCGATGCTCAGTACCCAATGTGTGTGTCCTTCAATAAAGCAGATTACAGCTTAATTGTGTCTATAATCATGAATCAATCACTGGTATCTAAAAGCATAGCAGGTCACGCTGCCTTTTAGGCGATATTTTGATACCTCTGGCGGTGTGGTGAGGCGTCTCAGTCGTCAAGTCCCAAAAACGTACCGTGGTATCGCCGGAACCACTGGCCAGATATCTGAAACAAACGGGGACAATTGAATTAGCAGCATGTCTAAATATTCCCTGTGGCGTGTTCAGAAGATAATTTATTATTCCATCCCCTCTAATTGTTGTGATATCACCAGGACACTGGTAAACCAGAGGACCAAGAAGCATGCCAAACAGGCAGCCGTTAATTCAGCATTTTGAGTTACTCACTTGCCGGTGGGGCTGAAGGCGGTGGAGATGACAGCTTCCGTGTGTCCCTGCAGGGTGCTGGTGCAGCGGGCCACCGCTCGGACCCTGAACACCGCCTGAGGCTGGTAAACCACCGGCACGACTTGCTCCGTCTCGACCCCGAGAGCCTGCACACACGATCCCAGACTGGACACCACCTCAGCCTCGCCACGCACGAAGAACGCCAGCGGCACTGGCTCATCCTACCGGGAATAAAAGCAAAACAAAGAGATATTCATTGAAAAAACATGTCACCTTTAATTGTTGACTGTCAAAACCACCAGACGCATGAACAGCTTCTCTCCACTGGCCGATCAGACACCTCCATCTGCACTATCACCACTTTCTTTCTGCACCAACATCCCCAATTCATTGTCACTGTTGTTTTGATATTGTACAAACATATTGCTATTCTGTTGTCTTCAATGTCTTTTTTAATATTCATCCTGCCATTTGTAAATTACATGCATGTACGACATGAGCGTACATGTAACCGGAGTATAATTCCATGTATGTGCGTACGTACATGGCCAATAAAGCTGTCTCTGATTCAAACAGAAACCAAACATTATTTGGTTACCTGAATGTTACTTAAAAATATGATTTATCATGTAATATTTACCATGATAACAGTGAGAAATGTGTTCAAGACTAAAGCAAGTGATATTGCCATAATGCCATTATAGCATAAACACAGTAATACTTTTAGAATGATACACGTTAAACTCTGAGACACATTTTGAAGTAAATATTGAAGATACCTGGCTTAAAACCCATATAAGTGCAAATATGTAAAGCGCAACTTAATTGTTACGTCCATGTTCTCAAAGGATTACCTTCTGCAGCAGTGCATTGCAGACCAGCTGTAGTTTTTCCGGGGTGATGTCTAAAGGCACGTCGAAAGGGGAGCCCAGGACCACCCCTTCTTCATCCTGAAACTGGATCAACAGCCGCTCCACGTCCCCGCTCATCATCCTCAGATTTGGATCTGAAAAACATTAAAGTTCCCTTGTCATATTAGGAATACTCACGTATGTTATAGATGTTACTTATTGAAATACATGAGTGTAAATATGATTTGAGGCTAAAAAAGGCATTAAAAGAAGATGTATTTCTGTTGTAGGAGTCAAATTATGGAATAATGTTGAAATGGATGAACTCCTTTTGGGTTTTCAAGGGAATTATTTATAAAACAATTCTTGAGAGTTATAAATGTAATTAAAAACGTATTAATATGGAAGATGTATGTGGTAGTATATATAAATATATTTTGTTTTTTATTTTGTTTATTGTTGTTGTTTTTTCTTCTTTATTTTATATTAGTTTTCTGATTTATTTTGATTTCAATTTAGGATAGGAATTTATAAGCATTTTTTGCTTCTACCTATACCTTTTCAGTCTTTCTATTTTGTAAATTATATAGGATAATATTGTATTGTATTTGATTTGATCGACTGAATAAAATACACACACAAAAAAATAAAATACATGGGAGTTGTCAAATCTCACATTTGTCATGAAGGCAACATTATAGCCGGCTAGCAAACGTAAACTAACGTTACCTGACGGAATATCCATTACGTTAACTCATTAACGTTACAGTAGAAAACAGGACACAGAGCAACACATTGCATAGGCATTTTAACATTGTTATTGAAGTTTAAGACCAACATGTACAACATGAAATTACCAAAGTAGCTAGCTAGTCAACCAGTAACCTCGAAGCTAACCCCGCTAGCCTGCTGTTAGCTAACATGTTGGACACTTCGTTACTTTTAGCAGCGTTCTCCCAGCAGTAAGATCACCGCAACTTGTTAACACAGCTGTGTCTAGTTGTGTGTGGAACTAAATGTGCACATACATGTGCTAAAATTGTACCTTTTTAGCGAGATAGCGACGTGTCCGAACTCCCCACGTGTATATCAGCGAAGAGCCTTTACGGGAAAGATACTCCAAGAAGACGTCGGATTTTTCATCTCACTGAGCGGACTCGCGCAATGGTTCATGGGAAGTGAGTGACGAAGGGAAGCGCCGTTGCGGTTGGTCCATGGCCGAACTACTGAGTTTATTTCTACTTTTTTTATATTTATGTTTTGTACTCGATTTCAACTTTCGGTTACCTCAAAAGAAACTCCCAAAAAGTTCCCACAACTTAAATTAAATGTTTTATGAGTGTTTAATTCAAACAGTGACATAATAACTCCGTCTTCTTGGAGTATCTCTCCCTTAAAGGCTCTTCACTGATAACACGCGGGGGGCTAAAAGTGCAGTTATCTTACTGCTATAATAATGATATGAATAACAATGGTGGCAAATAATACTCACAACAATATGTATGGAATACTAATGACAATAACAAAAATCATAGTAATAATAACGATTTTCTAATAATTATTAAACACCCAGATGACCCGTATCTATACTTTTAATTACTATCTACCTCTACATTGAGTACATCTAGATTCAAGCAACCCAACTAAGAGGTGTTGATTTTAAGAAATTTCGTATAATACTATTATAAACGATGGATTTGAATAGGTTGTATTATTTCTATGAGAACAATCCCACATTAATTCCTTCATATAATGATGAACTCTCAGCTTCTGATTTTCTTTTTTGATTTGACCTTTTTTTTCGTCACTTCTCTAACAAACTAATTCATATATGCCATGACCACAATACACACTATTCCAATGCACATCATACATACTTTCCAGGGTAATGGAAGTCAGGAATGTCTTGAACACAGCTGCATCAGTCAATGCCTGGGGCTATGAAGAAAAAGATATATAAAGCACCTCAAACATTAAGGAGATTACTGAGTTCTCGTAAAAATGTAGGACTTTTAATTTGAAAAATCTCCTAATTGCGACAGTAAATATGATTGATTGCCAGGCTAGGGGAAGTCACATCTGTATAATTTCATCCGAAGGCAATTTCCAAAAACTCAACTACCAGATGCATCCTTCTGCATTAAAGTAACAGCAGCATCAACATATCCTTTTCTAAACAGTTCTTTATGATTGGAAGACCTTTCTCACTTATTGTACAAACCAATAAGCACCGACACTAACATACAATAAATCAAAACATAAAAGTGGACTTTCAAATATAATTTGACCAAGGACTTTATTGACCTGCAGTGTGTAATCCACTACAATTACAAACAAAACTTTCATTATTCCTTTTTGTTGTTGTTGCTCTAACAGGCAGAAAAAGGCCCCGTGGATAAGCCGGACGGCTACTTGTTGCAGCGTTGAATCTTATTTGTGGAGAAAGTGCTCCAGCAGGAGTGAATCTGATTAAAAGTGAACTCCTTCAAGGCAAAGATGGAAACAACAGTGTGGAGGCCATTATTTACTGACTCAATCAGCTGATCCAGTACATGATTAGTGGATCTTGGAGGCATTTAAAGGACACACAATAGATTCTGTGTACATTTCCAGGGGAGAGGAATATGATTTGGCAACTGTGTTAAATTTCTTCTTATTTGTTGAGCCCATTGATTTTTTCAGGAACGAGACCTTCCATGACGGCACGCTTTGACTCCAGGATCTGAAGATCGAAAACAAAGAAGAGCTCTTTAAACTATCAGCACAGCTCTCCAGCAAATACACACTCAACTAGAACGGGCACTCGGTAGAGTGCATACTTTCGCCGCAGACACTTTTTTGGTACCTTTTCATGACCTTGACCTTGACCTTTGACCCGATCGATCCCAAAATCTAATCAAATGGTCCCCGGATAATAACCAATCATCCCACCAAATTTCATGCGATTCGGTTAAACACTTTTTGAGTTATGCGAATAACACACAAACACACACACATACAAATAAATAAATAAATACACAGCGATCAAAACATAACCTTCCGCAGAATGCAAAGGTAATTACACACATTAAGGTACATCTGTACAATCCATCCGCTTATACAGTGGCTACGGAAAGTATTCAGACCCCTTCAAAATGTTCACTTTGTTTCATTGCAGCCATTTGCTAAAATCAAAAAAGTTCATTTTATTTCTCATTAATGTTCACTCAGCACCTCATCTTGACAGAAAAAAACAGAGATGTAGAAATTTTTGCAAACTTATTAAAAACAAAAACTGAAATATCACATGGTCATAAGTATTCAGACCCTTTGCTCAGTATTGAGTAGAAGCCTTTGGAGCTACTGCAGCCAGGAGTTTTCACACCTGGATTTGCCTTTCTGTATGACATGTCTGTGGCTGCAGGAGTTAATACTTTACAAGCTGTTTTAAGAAATCTTATGTCTACATTTATCTGCCAGGTTGATCACACCAAAAATGAAATCATCATAGTTTTATCAAACATAAAGTTTAGTATACGCGCTCCCAGAACCCAGCTGTGGAGACATCGCACTGCCGTCTATTTATAAAGTTATTTATTTGTAGTTCTATGTATTTTACGTGTGATTTTCTATGTATTTTATTCTATTTTAATGTGTTGTACTATCTGGACCTTGAGTCTGAAATACAAGTTTGATTAATTTGATTGTTTGGCTAAAAAAAGAAAAAATATATATTTATAATTACTGTGCTTGGCCCCTTTTACAAATTGTTGCATCTCATATTTCAATGTTATTAGTGAGTATCTGTTTAAATTAGTAAACAGTGATACATTCACCTGGAAGTTTTCACTGAGGCCGATGATGCTCTGCATGTTTGTGCTGTAATAAATCAAAACATAAAGTCCCCCCAGCAGTGGGATCTCGTCCTTATCAACAGGCAGCTGGAACCAAAACATACACATTCATATAAAAAAAGTTAATATTCTTATATTATGTGTCCTAACATTGTTCGAATGTCCCACACTTTACCTGAATGACTTCATTGATCTCCGGCAACTCTTCCTCTCGGACCCAAACAAAGGTTTCATAATCGAAGGCGTTCTTGAATCCCACCTGCCGGGGGAATCAACCCCAAAAGAGTTCAAATCGGTCTTGTATTCTATTTTTTGTTTGTTTGTTTGTTTACCCCTCTCCGCCGGGTACCTTGTACAGGCCGATCCAATCCCACGTGGAGGACATGAAGTCCTCCTGGACGGTGTAGTTAAGAAGTGCATCCTGGTCGGCGCTCCACGCACCCAGAGGAGACACGTGGACCAGCGGGGTGTCAAAGCACTTCCTCACCTGAGGGGAGGGGCGGAGCTTTAATAATGCTACGACTTGTGGTTGAATCAGGAAGAAAAGAAGCAGACTAACACATTATGCACGGGTTACACTTTTTTTTTTTAATTGCCAAGACACAAAACTGGTACTTGTGGCACAAATATTGAAACCACACACACTTTGTTTTGCAACTAGCTACACACAGTCATCTACGTTCGACACGTGAGTCAGAAACTAAGCCTGTGCCTGTTGTTGGCTTTAAATGCCAATCACCTGCACCCAGAATGCACCTGTGAAAACACCTGCAAGGTCTCTTAGAAATCAGAGCTTGACTGGTATTTCCCTTTTTTTTAAAGTGTTTAAAGATATTTAGTATAGGGCCCTCGCATCCTCCAGTGGACCCCGCGCTCACCTCCAGACTGAAGGCCGCAATGACAGGCTTGTGGTCGCTGACCCCGTAGCTCATGTCACTGGTGTACTTGTCCTGACTGACCAGGAGCGGATACTCATCCAGACCGCCGTCGGGAGAAGCCGACGCCTTCTCGTCGTCGTCCTCCGACGGCGGGGTTTTGGGTTTGATGCGCCAGAGGATCCGATCGGTCCAGGCCGGTTTCCTCTTCTTGCCACTGAGCAAAAAAGCAAAGCAACGTTTCTCATGCTCACTGAATACGTCACGTTTGCAACAATATTAGAGACACACACGTGCAGTGCGGGGCTGTATACCTACGGTGTAAACATATTACGATGCAAACAACACATGCATTATGCAGGAACAAGTGAAGGGGGAAGTTGTCAGGGACAATGAATTTGCAGACCATGTCTGAAATTCACCAAGGTTATTATTAGATTCACTAAACCCCATTTGTGTCCTCTCATTCATATATCGGTGTCACCTTTTGTAGATGATATTAAACCTCCAAGGTGCCTATATCCTATCGTTTGGGTGTACCTATGGAGACACCCACCTTGGCGGGTCGAGCTCCCTGTGCCAGGCCCCCGACCACACAGAGAGCAGCCCCCAGGTGAGGGAGGTGAGGAGGAAGAAGAGGGTGGTGCTGCAGCGCTGCAGGGGCCTGGCTCTATGGTTAGGGGCAGCAGCAGCAGCAGCACAGTGCTCTTTCTGAGAGAGACACATACACTACCGTTCAAAAGTTTGGGGTCACTTAGAAATGTCTTTATTTTTCAAAGAAAAGCACTGTTTTTTCAAGAAAGATAACATTAAATTAATCAAAAATACACTCTCTACATTGTTAATGTGGTAAATGACTATTCTAGGTGGAAACATCTGGTTTCTAATGAAATATCTCCATAGGTGTATAGAGGCCCATTTCCATCAACTATCACTCCAGTGTTCTAATGGTACATTGTGTTTGCTAATCGCCTTAGAAGACTAATATCTGATTAGAAAACCTGTGCAATTATGCTAGCACAGCTGAAAACAGTTATGCTGGTGATATAAGCTATATAACTGGCCTTCCTTTGAGCTTGAAGTTGGAAGAACAAAATTAATACTTCAAATAAAAATCATTATTTCTAACCTTGTCAATGTCTTGTCTATATTTTCTATACATTTTGCAACTCATTTGATAAATAAAAGTGTGAGTTTTCATGGAAAACACAAAATTGTCTGGGCGACCCCAAACTTTTGAACGGTAGTGTATACACGGTGCTGCTGTCAGGGGGGGATGTGAGTCACGGAGAGAGCGGGTTCCTTCGTAGTGTGTGTCTCAGGGGTCACATGGGGACGTTTAGACACACACTTAACAGTCAGGGAAAAGATAGAAGGGGGTGTGGCTAGAGGAACGAGGGAATGTGGGTGCATGCGACACAAAAACAGAGAGCGCTTCTTACGTAAAACCCAACCATGTCTTCGGGCTGCTGTGCAGAATTGAACCCGGAAACAGGAGAACAGATGAAGTTTGAAGGACGTGTATTAGTATGTGTGTGTTTTTGTGTTTGTTTGTGTTACCTGGTATCGTAGGTGTCAGAGTTACGGTCAAACTTGTAGGTGGGTTTAAAGTTCAAATCCCCTTCGTCAAATTCCTGCAGGAAAGCTTCCTTCTTCTTCATCATGGTGAGCTGCAGAAACGTCAATTAGTGAGTGTGTGATATTGTGTGTGTGTGATATTGTGTGTGTGTGTGTGTGCTTATATCACCTGGTCTTTGTTCCACAGCAAATGAAGACGCCCACCGTTGATGGATGACCGCAGGAAGTGCAGGCCGTGGTCTGCAATACGGAAGTTCAGGTCTCCGAACCAGAACACCACCCTGTGCGAGAGGGATGGAGAGATTACACGACAAGTATTTCAAGAGTGTGTGATGGTCAGTGTTTCGAGTGCCTCGGCGATGCTGCACTGACTTGTGGTCCCGGACGTGTGGGGTGTCAGCGATGTCGAAGTCTTGCGTCTCCAGGATGTGCTCAATCTCATCAACGCGCTGCAGAGCGTAGTTCACGTGAGCCGCGAGGTGGCAGTTGAGAAAACACACCATGTGGCCGTAGAAAGAAAACCGGACGGACACTCCTCCTTTATTACCCTGCCACGGATAAACAGAGGGGAGGCGGTTATAGCATGTGAATATAAAGTGGATTTCCAAAGTCTAAACTTCATTTATATTTTTATTTTGTTGGAATAATTATACATTTTATTGGAGTATTTTCAAATTAAAAAAAATATATACTGTAGTTTCAGCCGTATTCTGTTTTTATTTTGTTAGAATAATGATGCAGTAAAATATGGATAAATTGTATGGCAGTATTTTAAAAAAGAGTAAAATATTCTGTAGTTTCAGCCAGATTCAGTTTTTATTTTGTTGGAATAATGATGTAGTAAAATATGGATAATGTTTTTGTCAGTATTAACAAAAAAGAGTAAAATATACTGTAGTTTAAGCCGTATTCAGTTTTTATTTTGTTGGAATAATGATGTTGTAAAATATGGATAAATTTTTTGGCAGTATTAACAAAAAAAAGTAAAATAAGTTCGGTAGTTTAAGCCATATTCAGTTTTTAGTTTGTTGGAATAATGATGTCGTAAAATATGGATAATTTTTTTGGCAGTATTAACAAAAAAAAGTAAAATAAGTTCGGTAGTTTCAGCCATATTCAGTTTTTAGTTTGTTGGAATAATGATGTAGTAAAATATGGATACATTTTTTGGCAGTATTAACAAAAAAGAGTAAAATATACTGTAGTTTAAGCTGTATTCAGTTTTTATTTTGTTGGAATAATGATGCAGTAAAATATGGATAAATTTGTTGGCAGTATTAACAAAAAAAAGTAAAATAAGTTGTGTACCGTAGTTTCAGACATATTCAGTTTTTCCAACGTGTCTTGAAAGTGTTCGCCCCGCCGCACCAGCTCTACGTTTGTCTTTGTTGGTGATTTCATTCAGTCAAAGCTGTTGCACATCCCACTAAACAAACACAATAGGTCTTACATAATGTGTTTAAACTCTGCAGCATCTCATGCCGAGGGGATTCCTGTGTGCAGAGTTTAACAGTGTTCGCTCCGGGGATCAAACCAGCTTGCATTGCGATAACCTACCCAGTAACCGAAGAAGCCGGTGCGAGTGTAGGTGGTCTGGATGTCTCTGATGAAGGGGAGATGACATTGTTTGGCAAAAAACAGCAGCAGCAAACCCTGCATCCTCATCGATGTGACCTAGACAGCGAGGGAGATACATTTCATTCATCCTTTTATATTTAGTTTCTTAACTTCCTTTTGCTTGAAAAAAATCTCTCCTATCATATGATTCTTTTTACTCAGGATATTAAGGGGAACACTATTTTGCATTAGAGATACAATCAGAGAATATTTGAGGATTTCTTTTTGGAGATTTTTTAGCATCATATCCCCACGGTTATATATTATATATTAGATATGAGACAAACCTTCAAAACACTTTATTTTTCACACAAGCTTAATGGATCTAAATATGTAACTTCAGTGTCAGTCCACACTTCGATGATTCTTTTTCCGAGTAATATTATCAAGGAACACTATTTTGCATTATAGATACAATCAGAGAGTATTTGAGGATTTTCTTTTAGCATCATAGCCCAAAGGTGATATATTAGATATGAGACAACCCGTAGTCTTCAAAAGACTATTTTTCACACAAGCTTAAAAGCTCTAAATATGTAACTCAGGCCACACTTTAAATGTTTCCCTTTTTTCTCTCACCTTGACGAAGCCTCTGGGTCCCAGCGTGTCCATGAAGACGTGGCTCCAGGCGTCCTCCACCAACAGGTCCGAGATGAACCTCACGGGGCTGGCGTTCACGTCCTGCAGGCTGAGCCAACGCAGAACCAATGAAAACACACAAAAACACTCACATGTTGTGATCTTTTCCTTCTTTTCTAGATGACAAGCAATGATGAGAAAACTTTTTATCCTTCGGTCCAATTCCTGGCAGACGTTTTAAGTCTACGGTTGTCGTATTGTTGTTTCTCACCCGATCACATAGAGGTCTGTGGGGGGCTGGACATCCAGCTGCAGCAACGAGGTGACGTCTTCAGGGGGCTCCGCCGTGGCCACGTTCCAGGTCACTATGAGCAGCCTGTCGGTGTTTCATTACGAGAACATTTGACCAAAATGGATGGAAAAAATTGAAAATATTGACAAATCGGTTGCATTCCTACATTTGCCTTGTTGTAAATACATAAGTCTCAAAGTTATTGTCTTCAGCTATTGGTGGTCTGCAAATGATAAACCTGGAAAACAAACTATTTAAATCCTAGCCAATAAATTCTAGTTTATTTTTTACCTTAACTCTATAACACACTCTACAATACGCAGTTAGTTCGAGGCCACATCTACTTTTTTCGACATCCACATTTTCTTTAATCTTCTAATAGGAGCTTGCGTGTGAGCGCGTCGACCTGAATGCGTCTGTGGGAACGAAGCGGCCGCAGAGATGAAGCGCTTCGTCCAGAGTGCGGGACACTTCTTCGCTGGCTTCGTCGTCGGATCTCATGTCCTCTATGCAGGTCAGCAGCCGGGTCAGGCGCTGGCGGAGGACCACCTTGGACCTCGAGCCCTGAGACAGCGAACTGCTCATGCTGTCGGAGCGCATGCGTGGACTATCCGTAAAGGGGTCCATCTTTATATCCTGGCGTCCGCTTTAATATCTGTTTGTCCTTAACCCTCCTGTTACCTTTAGGGTCAATTTGATCCCATTCAATGTTTAATGTCGGTGTTCTTTGGGGTCAATTTGACCCCAGGCTGTTTTTCACTGTGTCAAACATATAAGAAATATCAACTTTTTTATATATTTAAAGGGCTATTTAGGTAGTCAACAAACAAACATAAAGTACCTCACACTTAAACTTGGAAAACAATATTAATTCTAATAATTTTCTGGAGGTTTTAATTGCTCGGGTCAAATTGACCCCAAGGGTAAAATATGTTAGTAAATGTGAAGGTAACAGGAGGGTTAAACATTGAATGGGGTCAAATTGACCCTAAGGTAACAGGAGGGTTAAGGTCAGGAGGGTTATAAAAATATATATATATATATAATGTCTGAAATAGAAAATAAAGGTGCAGTCCTTTCAGGGCGACTCCAAGTGGAACAAATCCCCCTGGCTTGATTCCTCCTCAGACTTTTTTCGTCGGTTTTGTTGCAGCCATTAGAGCGGCCCGCTCTGCTCAGGCCACTGGAAATAACGTGAACTGATTCCTCAGTTAGTCAAATCTCTCTTCAGGCAGCTTCTGATCGACGTCCTATTAAACCTGGGTGTCCCGTTGCGGTTTCTGATCGACGTCCTCGTAAACCCGGGTCGCGCTGCGGTCCTCTCGGTGCCAGAGTCCCGTGTGCTCGTGGCAGCGAATCGGAGCGACCCGCTGACAAAGCGGTGGGATCGACTCAGGAATGTGGGCAAGGGCAAGGCAGATTTGGACGATAATCGCAGGCAGGAGACGGCTACGTCAACATGTGTGTGTGTGTGTGTGTGTGTGTGTGAGCGTCACGGTAGAAGGACCGAAGGCTGATCCTCCATTATGTCGCAAGACTTGAGTGACCCTTTAGGACCCTGCGAGGTTTATTAGCAGCACCTTCTCTATCAGCTGAGGTCACTGAACAATACATGTAACCCCACAATTACAGCCATGCAGTAGCGAGGGGAGCAGCACGCAATAGCATTAGTTTCTTTTGGCCTTAATCCAGTCCCCCTCCTCATGTGGGTGAAAGGTTATTGTTGAAACCCAGAGAGAGGTGGGGGATTATATTCAGTTTTGTAAACTCTGAAATGGATGAAAAAAAAGCTCACATCAACAAGTGTTACAGCAGAGTTATTAGTGGAGACATCGCATAATAGATCCATGCGCGCAATTCATGAAGCAATATGCAAAGTTTTGTTCAAGAACAAAGTTGTCAGTATTGGAAAATATGTATCTCTATGAAAAAATACTAAGATTAGGAGGATAACGTTACCGTTTTACACGCTGGCTTCAATAATTTAGAGATTAAAAAAAAAATTACAACAATGATTAAATTCAATTCAATGTTGCTTCAATGTTGACAAAGCATCAACTATCAAATATTCTCCTTGGCATTTGTTACCCTAATTATTGTAGAAAACTCTGGAAATATGAACAGAATAATATAGTTTCTGTGATAATTTATTTAAAGAACGGGGTGATTATCTAAAATAATCTTTTTTAATGGATATTGTGTTGGTTGGAAAGGAGTAAAGTATTCCAAAAGCAATATAAATGAATTATATTGCCCTATTTTAGGATTACATAATTTAATCAAGTTGTGGAGTCCTGTATCTAACTGACAACACACTTTTAGAGTATATAAGTAAATAATGACAATATAAACAAACAATAAATCATATTATTAACTAAACTACAGCTTTACATTGTACAGAGCTGTGGGGGACAATTGGAAAGAAAACAACCAGATGAGATTTTCACTTGCAAAATAATAAATGCTAATCCCGGGCGCCCCGGTTCTCTACGCCGCTTCATGTAACGGGGTCACACGCAGAGACTTAAGGCACATTCTTTAGTAAGTGTTAAGTGGATAACCTCAGGGGGTCACCGGTCCAGTGAGAAATGAGGAATTGGAGGCTATTTAAGTTTTATCACAAAGACTCAGCGCCACAGAGATACTGAAGGTCAGGGAGGTTAGACCCTCTTTCTGGACTCTCTGGGCCTCGAACCCTTTTGTAGCTTGAAGTCTGTGCTTCACCTACGATGACATTCATCACCATCTTCTCTCTCTTGTTTCCGCCCTGTACTCTTTATGGCCGCAGGACCATCAGAACCCATTGAAGAGGATTTGGTGAATTTGGGATTCTTACCTGCACTTGTCTCTCCCACCTCTTTGGCATCTTCCAGTGCTCATTTCCTCCCCTGGAGAAACACACACACACACACACACACACACACACACACACACACACACACGTATATCTAGACACACGATAAAATAGGTTCTTCTCTGGGAGCCAGTTTAAAAAGGAGCACAGACCACTGGCCTATAAAAAGTGACCTGACGCTGAAGCCTGAAAGTCATTTCTGAAATGGCTTTTGTAATCCTGTCAAATCACGGTTGGCTTCATCCACGTTAAAGTGGAAATGTCCCGAAGTTCATATTTAATACACTTTACCTGTGGAGCCATTTTGTAAAACTTGATAAACAGATTTAAATATGTATGTGGGTAAAGGTCATATTTAAATTGCAGGAACAATTTAGTGTTGAGCACTCATAGGCTGTGTGGTGGACTTAAAACTGAGTGTTAATGGATTTTTTACATTTGGGGGCAGCAAGACAAGCTAAACACACGCATGTGTATGTGACTCAAATGTTATCAATTATTTGGCTCATTGCATTAGTATTAATTTGGATTTGTGTCTCTGGTCACCTGACAAATGTCCAATACGGAGTGATGCTGAAGTGTTTCGTAGGTCAACCCCGGAGGTTAGCATCGTACTGGCTTCATCGACAAAGAGTCAGGGGGATTTTTCCATTCGATTGTTGATGATTGCAAAGAAAAGAAGCTCTTTAGCAAACACAAGTTCATTATTATACGTATTCTGATCAGCGAGATAATCTCTAGCAAAAACACGAAACACATGAGACCTAAAACTAAAACTTTGAGCTGAAACATGCTCTAATCCTGCGAGCTGAAGGAAACTGCAATCGCATGATAATTATCTGAGGTCTTCATAATTACAACTCTGAAAGCTCACACATTTAAAAAATATTCATATAATATTAGTGTAGCTTTAACTGTTTTCTACCTCAACCTGACTCCCCTGATGTTATGGTGCTGAAGTGTCTTCATTTTGGTCTCCAGAAGGTAAATAATGTAACCCATGTGACACACACACACACACACACACACCCTTCTACACTGTCCGAATTAGCTTACACCGACCCTGTCCAGCTAATACCAAATGTCCTGCTAATGTCCATGTGTATTCATATCAAATGTCTTCTTAACCCTTGTGTTGCCTTAGGGTCATTTTGACCCGAATCAATATTACACCCTCCCCCCGCTTTAGGATTAATTTGACCCCATTTAATGTTTAATGTCGGTGTTCTTTCGGTAGTCAACAAACAAACATAAAGTGCCTCACACTTAAACTTGGAAAACAATATTAATTCTAATAATTTTCTGGAGGTTTTAATTGCTGGCGTCAAATTGAACCCAAAGGGTAAAATATGTTAGTAAATATAAAGGTAACAGGAGGGTGAAACATTGAATCGGGTCAAAATGACCCAAAGGCGGGGGGAGGGTGTAATATTGATTCGGGTCAAAATGACCCGAAGGCAACACAAGGGTTAAATCACACACACACACACACATACACACACAAACACACACACACCCTTCTACACTGTCCGAATTAGCAGGACACCGACCCTATCCAGCTAATACCAAATGTCCTGCTAATGTCGATGTGTATTCATATCAAATGTCTTCTTAAATCACAAAGACAAACACACACACACAAACACACCCTTCTACACTGTCCGAATTAGCTTACACCGACTCGATCCAGCTAATACCAAATGTCCTGCTAATGTCGATGTGTATTCATATCAAATGTCTTCTTAAATCACAAAGACAAACACACACACACACACACAGACACATTTTCCCTACTTGCACAGAAACAAGGAAACACAATTTGCCCTCTAACTTGCAAAACAGCGATATCATGAAAACAACCGTCCATGATTCTTTCTCTCATCCATTCAGTACCTTGACCCGCGTGCCTTTCTCGTGGTGTCCGGAAAAAGCCGCAGACCCCGTGATCGCAGACGAGGAAGGTCTCCAAAGGGGAGTCGAGAGCCCGGGTCTGCGTTCCTCCCGTGAGTGCCGTTGTTATTTGACTTGCTTCTTCTCTTTTCGGGTTCCCGCTCCGTTCTCAGCTGCTCTGCCCTTCAAGCTCCCTCGCACGACCCGCTCTGGACTTCAAGCGTGACATCGGATCAAGCTTTAAACCTGCAGCTTGGTTAACAAACCGTGGCGAGAAAGTATTATCTAATTCATGAATGGACATGTCTGTTTATCGAATCGCCATGACGCAAGGGTATTTGTTGCACACCAAAGCCCTCTTTGTATGTGCATAAATAATCCCAACAGTATGGAATGTGTACGGTGCACAGCAAAGATGACTCTACAAAATAATAAACAACAGTTTGCTTTTCATTCTGGTCTTAATGAAGTGGCATATGGCGGTTGAAAACATGTGGACAGCAACAAGTTGTACATGTATTTTCTAAAAAAACTCAATAAAAGGCTGTTCCATAGCACATTGTTACCAAATTATGAGTTAATTAATTTTTCATTTAGAAGCTATAGCTCATTTCTAAAGATCAATGTTGAACTCTGACTATATATATTTTTACAGTACCAATCAGACACATTTTTATCATTAATTATCGACACTAGGCTATTCATTTTAAATGTAAAGGAAACACTCTTTAGTCTCTCACCTTGGAATCAGAACCGAGTCAAGGCCTTGACGGTCTGTTGGTGGGAGAGGGATACACAGTCGTATGGCCTGTAATCAAAAGGACACCTGTCAGGTTTAGTCTTCTAAAAAATATATATATAACACGGCTAGATGTTGCACATGGTAAATAGTGGTTGCTTGTTCAGTTGGAGTAACAAATAAGCGCAAATATTTAGCCTATTGCCGAATGTGTAGCTTGACTATTATTCATTGGCTCAGAGGCCAAAGCTAAGATTCTTTTAGCCGAGTTTTTTGTTCCAACACATCTGATTTTGGGCCGTCTGCTGTCATGCTCTGGTTTCTCTTTGTTCGAATCGTCCACTGTGAAAATACAGTCAGCGTTCTCAATTTGATGAAGAGTCATTTTACCCACTTTGACTTCCTCCTCTTCCTCCTCTTCCTGCAGCTTCTCCATGTGAGCCCCCTGCTGCTGCTGCATATGAAACTTGATTTACGATTGTCCTCAATTATCTCATCCTTCAGCTGTCCTTTCTCTTTTTATGCCTCCATCTTAATCTGTAGTGCCTGTAATTCCTTTGTGTAATCCCTCAATGGAGAAGAGAGAGAGAGAGAGAGAGAGAGAGGGGGAGAGCTTTCCTGGCGTCGTTGTGAGTAGTTGTCCCTCTCTTTCGACATGACATTTCTATTTAATTTACCGTATACATATTTTGTTAATATGTCTTTGCTCTATCCAATTTATGTCTAATTACATTTATAAATGAATTATTTATGTATTAATTGTAAAAACCTTTTTTTTAAATCCAAATAATGAATAAATAGTCTTCTAAGTATTTGCAATGCTCTAGACCAGGGGTATCAAACTCATGTTCACCGTGGGCCAAATCAGCATCATGGCCGCCCTCTTAAAGGGCCGGAAACACTTTATAAACTACTCGAATATATTGTTAAATAACTCTTTGCATTTGATTATTGTTTCTTTGAGTGTAGAAATATTGTACATAAGAAAATGTCTCTAATATTACAACATAAATCCATTTGATCTTAAACCTTCAAAATAAAAGCATGGGGTATTTTTCTTCAATTTCTTTAAGAAAAGCTGATCACGTGTCTTTAAAGCTGCCAGGGGCCACATAAAACGATGCGGCGAGCCGGCTCTAGAGTAAAGCCTATCCATCATAACAGAAAGAGTAGTATTTGTACATTTATTGTCCTGTTATTTATTTTTGTGGTATAACATCCAAAACAATGGATGCCTGTCGGAGATTAAAAAGTGAGATATTTTGCTCTTGTGCAATCCAAAAACATTCACATCGAAACACATGCTCAGTTGCTTTGCTTCTTTTTATTCATTTCTTTACGTCTCCAATGTACAGTAGTATTATTGGAAGATGACAAAAAGGCACAATATCACAATAAAAGAAAGAAAAAAACGGGAGACAAGTTAACAGGGGTGACGGAGAGAGAGAGAGAGATTTTAAAACAGTTTGGGATCTTGGACTCGTTCTGATTCTGAATCGAGGAATCCAACAACAGATATCTGTGAGATTGTCTCTGTTAAATGTTCTCTCACACGTTTGTTTGGTGTCTTCAGGCTCTCACAATGGACCGAGTGTCAGTAAGTGTTTTTTAAACAACAACATCCAATCCTCTTTTTTTTCTATAACTCCGACGTCCAACCTTTCGGCTCCCAATGCTCCTAAATGTAAAATAATTTCCCCTCTAATCGCCATCATAATAAACCATATGAGGGGGAACATCTAACTTCCACCATCAGCCAATTATGTGGCTCAATGAACTGACCCACGCCGCCTTAATATGTTCCTTTTCATTGAGAGAGGCGAGTGCAGTTCAGAGACCGACAACAAGAGGTACGACAACACTCAGAACAAAAATATATATCTGCACCGTCCTGCCAACGAGACGCGAGGGAAGAACAACGTGAGGAGGAAATAGGGAACAGGTTTTTTTTTACTTTTAATGTGTTTTTCTTTGCTAGAGCCTAAAATCTGCAGCAAAATCATCTATAATATGCGATAATTTTCTTTTAGGTCTACGTATTTGAGTATTTCTCAAAATGTCTAGTCAGCACTTAAACTTCAGCATTTCAGACTCTACAGATCCTCTCAGTGAGAGCCGATTGGTTGGAATACGAGGATCAAAGGGTCAGGAGTGTGTGCTGAAGGTCTGGCAGGACAGTCACATATATTTATATTTATATATATATATATATATATGTGTGTGTTCATCTATATTAATTTATTTACTATTTACAAAGTCAATACATACAGTACATCCACAAATCTACATGATTCCGTTGGTAGGCCCATCGCAGACATGTGAGTGAGATGCTCGATGGACACAGAGGAGAGAAGGTGGAAGGGTCAGGTATCCAGGTCCAGTGTTTTCTTTAAAGGGGAGGCAACAGAAAACGGGAGTGACGGGTTTATGAACTTAATCTGACGTACAGAAATACAGGGATGTGAAAGAAGTCACACAAAATGAAGCGAGTATAAACTCCCATGCGTGAATGTTTGCCTATAAATGCCCTGAGCAGCTTTTAATGGCCTTTTTTTTTTTTTACACCTATGGCAAGAAAAATAGATTTGGATTAATTGGCTTCTGTGCCTGATTGCACAATAACACCAATCAGATATCAACCCGTACAACTATGTGTGTTATAATCATAGTTCAAGAGGCCTTGGAAGACTGGTGTCAATGCTGGTATTGACTGACAATTCACCCCCAATTCTATTGCCACCTCTGGGTGCTATAACACATATATAAAGATAGTATAGCAATTTATATAATGATAATTATTCGCTGAAGTTAGACTGAATTTATCATATATGTATTTATTCTTCTCAAGAATGAGCTGCTACAGACGGAAAAAACAACAATAAAATACAATATATACATATATATATATATATATTAAGACAATATAGACCTTTTATTAAAAGCTGGAATTCATACAGTGTTTGTTTGAAAAGCCCTTCAAGGGAACTGATGTCCATACTCTTAAACATTCATCAAATTGTGTATGTGTGTGATTGTATACTCTCGTATTAATCCGAGTGACCTAAATCTGTATTATTATTATAATTGTTTTGACATATTCCGTTGCTTGCTCTTTAAAGTTTCCACGCCGTTATAAAAAGATGTGTAGGGAAGGTACACAGAGGATAACTAGAACGGGCATTCGGTAGAGCGCATACCTTCGCATATCACAAAATTGGGCATTGCATTATGAACATTTTGGCATTAGTTGCATGCCAATTGGATAGAAATTGACCGCGCTATGGATCGATCCCAAAATCTAATCAAATGGTCCACGGATAATAACCAATTATCCCCCCAAATTTCCTGCGATTCAAGAAGATTTTGACCTTTGCATGACCTTGACCTTGACCTTTGACCCGACCAATACCAAAATCGAATCAAATGGTCCCCGGATAATAACCAATCATCCCACCAAATTTCATGTGATTCGGTTTAATACTTTTTGAGTTATGCGAGTAACACGCATACAAATAAATAAATAAATACACGGCGATCAAAACATAACCTTCCGCATTTTCAATGCGAAGGTAATTAAGGCGTGGACCAGCGGAGGATGGTGATTGGCTGCCGCCGCCGCCCCTACAGCTCCACGACTTCCTCCCTTCAGAGACACTACTGTACGTCACTCGTGTACACTCATGCATATATCCCGGAAAAAACCCACACCACTACACGTGACACGCTTCAGATTCCATGAGATCTGCCTCATCCCAAGACAAAGACAATAAAACCAGCATTTAATAAATAAACAATCAACCACCTCAGCCGGGGCTCTGCTTTCCTAAAACTGTTTTCAGTAAGGTTACATTAGAGATGATAAAAAGGAGAGACCAACATGTCATGGTAGTTATTGCTATCGCTGGATAAGACCATTTATCCACTGGAGGTGACGGGATGGGTGACGGGGGCAAGAACTGATGACGTCAACTTTTACTTTCAAGAGAACCATTTATCTATTTATCTTTATCTACAGAGAGCATCAGGAGCTCGAAGCTGTGCACTGACGATGTTTCAATAAAAAAAGAGTTTTTCAGCCCAAAATAAAGGATGTGAAGTCTGTGGAACGTATTGTACTTCTATATTGTATACTGTGTGTGTGTGTGTGTGTGTGTGTGTGTGTGTGTGTGCGTGTGTGTGATGCTGTAGGTTTAAATGACTGCACTCTCTACCTGATACAACTGAAGAGTGATGCCAGAGAAGAACCATTTATGGTTCCACAAAGAACCTTTCACACCAGGGTTCTTTAAAGAACCATTTCCTTAAACAGTTCTTCAAATAACCTATGAAGGTGTCTCAAAGACCCTTGAAATGGTTCTTTAAGGCCCCATTCCTGGTTCCACAAAGAACCGTTCACACCAGGGTTCTTTAAAGAACCATTTCCTTAAACAGTTCTTCAAATAACCTATAAAGGTGTCTCAAAGACCCTTGAAATGGTTCTTTAAGGCCCCATTCCTGGTTCCACAAAGAACCGTTCACACCAGGGTTCTTTAAAGAACCATTTCCTGAAAGAGTTCTTTAAAGGACCTATAAAGGTGCCTCAAAGAACCTTGAAACATGGTTCTTTAAGGCACCATTTCCAAAATGGTTCTTCAGTAGGTGACGGTTCTTCGCAGAACCACAAAGCTTTTTTAAGATCCATTTAAGAACCATTATGTCTGTGTGCAGAAACTATCTGGAGACAGGAAATTTAAAACATGGCTAGAAAGCAGGATGAATTTACAATGCTAGAGAACCAAACATACACACACACACACACACACACACACACACACACACACACACACACACACACTTATACATACAAAACTCGCAAAGCCAATGGATGCCTCAACATATTAAGGAAGATACTGGGAATTGATCCTATCTGGAGGTCAGGAGTGCAGCGGAGACGTCATTACTCGACTCAGCACAACCCCGACCTCGCAGTAGATATTTTATAAACCTGCAAATTGGTTTGAACAATAAAAGAAAAACTGCATATAGCGTGACACAAAATGGAGAGTAGGAGGTATGATGACAAATCAAAGAAATTAAATAATCACAGGATTAAAAGTCGACACTGAGCGGATAGAGCTTGTTCTCAAAAATAAATAAACATCCACAGACTATCTTACAAACAAAATCTTTTTTTAAAAACCTGTTCATATACAGGACTGTCTCAGAAAATTAGAATATTGTGATAAAGTTCTTTATTTTCTGTAATGCAATTAAAAAAACAAAAATGTCATGCATTCTGGATTCATTACAAATCAACTGAAATATTGCAAGCCTTTTATTCTTTTAATATTTAATAATTTTTTAATTGCATTACAGAAAATAAAGAACTTTATCACAATATTCTAATTTTCTGAGACAGTCCTGTATATATCTATATATATGCATGTACAGGACTGTCTCAGAAAATTAGAATATTGTGATAAAGTTCTTTATTTTCTGTAATGCAATTAAAAAAACAAAAATGTCATGCATTCTGGATTCATTACAAATCAACTGAAATATTGCAAGCCTTTTATTCTTTTAATATTGCTGATTATGGCTTACAGCTTAAGAAAACTCTAAAATCCTATCTCATAAAATTTTAATATTTCCTCAGACCAAGTAAAAAAAAAGATTTATAACAGCTGAGTGTTTGTCAAGGCTCAGGAAACCCTTGCAGGTGTTTGAGTTAATTAGACAATTCAAGTGATTTGTTTAATACCCTACTAGTATACTTTTTCATGATATTCTAATATTTAGAGATAGGATATTTGAGTTTTCTTAAGCTGTAAGCCATAATCAGCAATAAATCAGAATAAAAGGCTTGCAATATTTCAGTTGATTTGTAATGAATCCAGAATGCATGACATTTTTGTTTTTTTAATTGCATTACAGAAAATAAAGAACTTCATCACAATATTCTAATTTTCTGAGACAGTCCTGTATATATATATATATATTTCAATACAATTATTTAGCTCCCCGATATACGGCTAACTGTATAATACAACATTGGGATATCTTAAATAGAAATAGATTCTAAATTTCAGAGATAAATGACATAATTATCTAAAGTGTAGAACAGTTTCAGGGCTGAGAGAGAGAGAGAGAGGATTGATTGACAAGATGTTGCTACTGGAGGCCTCAGAGCACTTAATGAGATGAGGGCACTGGATGTAAAAAAAAATATATGGATGGGAGTCAAGGTGGGAGGTGGGATGTGGTGGAGGAGATCATCTGAAAACTAGAAGTGTACTGGGTCCAGGTCCCTGAAAAAAAAAAACAAAAAAAAAAATATACACTTTTATTAATCCCCAAGGGGAAATTAGTTATCTGCATTTAACCCATCCTTAGTTATTAAGGAGCAGTGGGCTGCGGTGAAGCGCCCGGGAAGCAACTGGGGGTTCAGTGCCTTGCTCAAGGACACTTCGATTTGCAGCTAATGGGGAGAGCGGGGATCGAACCCACGACCTTGCGGTTGAGGGACGGCCCTCTTACCCCACTGAGCTAAAGCCGCCCCAGATTGTACCAAGGGAGGGGAGGATCAAGGGGAAAGAGGGGGGGGGGGGGGGGGGAGTTGGACCAGCCGGTCAGATGTTGTGTCTGGAGGAATAGACGTAGGATGTGAATCCGCTGGTTTCTGGGTTGTCTGGTCTGAAAGATACAGAAAGAGGTAAGAACATACATAAGAAACCCTTTCCACTTTGTAAATAAATAATCCATCAGAATATATATATAGAAATATATATATATAGAAATATATATATATATATTTATGATATATAGAAATATGCAAATTTATATATATATATATGTAAATAAATAATCCATCAGAATATATATCTCTATAAATATATATTTATGATATGTATAAATATACATATTTATATATATAAATAAATAATCCATGAGAATGTATATGTATAAATATATATTTTGTATATATATACACCTTTATAAATTATTATATATATTTATATATATATATGTAAATAAATAATCCATCAGAATATATATATATATACACTGTATATATAGAAATATTTTATATATATATATATTTCTATATCTAATTAAAAAAATATATATATATATACTTTTAAAAGATCCATCAGAATATATACATATATAAGTATATTTAAAAAAATATTTATATAAATATATTTATATAAATATATATAAAGGTATGTGTGTACAGACAGACAGTCAAACAAATACGTGAGCTACCATGAAACAGTTAAGCTCCTTTCACCTGATTAGCAGCAGCATTCACGGTCCCCCACGACGTCAGTCCTCTAGAGCCACCATCCCCTTCACTGGGTCCTTCACTCTCATCTGACACACAGATCACACACACACACAGACACACACACACACGTTGTAGCTGAATGATAATTCATATCATGAGTATGTCTCAGGAATACAATACTATGATTTACTAAACGTTGCTTCACGTCTTTTTCTCACCTCATCGAGCTCCTTGCGTGTCTCCTCCTCCATGCGACGGATGTCTCCCATGTTCAAGTCGATCCACTTGTCGATCCAGCAGAACAGCTGACGGTGGAAATTCGTGAACAGACGCTTCTCTTGCTGCGAAACAACCGAGGGAATAAAGAGAAAGTCATATTGTGATTTGAATAAAGTAAGTAAGCTGTAGTCTGAATGCTGAAAAAAATCAAGCTGTTTCATTCCACCCTGCATTACCCAGATCATCCACTAGAGGCTGGTGCAGCCCACACGGAGCAGTACACAGTATAGCGAGTGGTACTTTTCTACTGTAAACTCAAGCTAACGAGATGTGAGACACTGTATGCACTGTATGCATGCACAGGATATGAGACACACACACACACACACAGCCGAGGTGTGTACCCACCTTCTGAATGAAGCTCTCCACTTTATTTTGCAGGCCCCACCACTTGAATTTGACCGTGACCAGTTTGTAGGCACACATGTGTGGGCAGTCTGTCTTCTTGGGAAGTTCCTTCTGCAAGTACACAAACATATACACACACACACACACACACATATTACACATCACTGGGGGCCGGGCTATAACTTATATAGGCACAATATTTTTTTTCTTTCTTGAGTTTTAAAGTCACAGTCTGAGCCACGGCTTTAGAAACACTGACGACTTGTGTTTACTTGTCTGTTGACCTAAAATTGTCAATTTTTAATGAAGTAAATACAAATACTGGCATGTATTCAACATGAAGTGGGTATTTGTGATAATAAGGCCCTGACTCATCAGGCCAACGGCTGATTTTGGGCTGTGAGTGAGCGCCTGTGGCCCTAGTTTATGCACCGTCAGCACAAATCTGCTTATCAGCGACATTTTGAGATGTTTCAGCATGTTTTGAACCTCGGTATATATAAAGTTCTTTATTTTCTGTAATGCAATTAAAAAATTATTAAATATTAAAAGAATAAAAGGCTTGCAATATTTCAGTTGATTTGTAATGAATCCAGAATGCATGACATTTTTGTTTTTTTAATTGCATTACAGAAAATAAAGAACTTTATCACAATATTCTAATTTTCTGAGACATATATATATATATATATATATATATATATATATATATATATATATATATATATATATATATATATATATATATATATATATATATGTATATATATGCATATATATACATATATATATATAAATAACTCTGATGTTCATTTTAAGTGAATCAGTACACGAGAAGAGAAGCCGAACGGAGGAAAGAGGTATCTCCCCTGATCATTCCTGTTGAAGCTATGTATTATTAGTATTTAGTTATATTATTGATGAGTAGTATTGTTTAGGTTAGATGTTATGATATATTAGAAGAGCTACTTCTTGTGCTAGTTTTAAGTTTAGTTTAATTCATTGTTGTTGTTGTTGTTGTTTAGATATATTTAGTCTTTTGGTTGTTCATTTGTTCGTTCATTGGGTAACGCTGTGTTCGCCTGTGGTTACATGTAGAAGTCGGCAGGTACAGGACCAGCATGCACCTGGGTAGGCCGATGGAGAGGCAGCGTGAGGAGTTCCTTTGTTCTTTTGTTTGTTTGCTTGTTTTGTTTTAGTTAAATAAATCATCAGGAAAACAGAAACCCGAACGGACGACGGTTTCTTTTGTCGCGTGAACCACAAACAAACCCCGCGCTGCGTCAGTGGCAATCAGATTTATGTTTGTTTTGGATTTATTGGACAAACGCCCTCGACAATTACAATGCAACAAATATATTCAGAACAACACGGCCGCTTGGAGAGTGAAAACAACGGTCTCGACAGTCCCAGATCTTCTAGTTTCCCTTTTTGAATGAGGAATAAAGACGATCAATTCTCGTGAATAAGCAGCAGTCTTGTGGTCAGATGTTTATCATCCAGACACCGTACCTTCCAGTCCGGTCCGAGAGGGCCTCGGCCCGTCTTCACTGACTTGTACCTGCAGGGGTCCTCCTCTGGCTTGTAGTCCTGGGGAAGAAACAACGCGGATGAGACGACGGATGAAAACTACGAGATCTAGTGGCCGCAATTGTCTCGATGTGGATTTTTTAAGTTCGACATTTTCACCTTCGAATCCACCTGGCTTCGGTCTGCGATGTCGATGTAGACTACGTCCACTTTCTTCCAGGTCTCCGCATCCAAACCGTGAACCTGAAACAGCAGCACAGAGCACAGCTGGAGAGAGGCGCGCATCTCGGAGTAGACACAGAGTGCAACGTATTATCTAAGCCCACGTGATAAAAGTATAACTATTCCCCTTTTAGCAGTTTTGCATTCTCACTGTGAATCTATACATAGGAGCAGCGTTATAAAAAATATATCTTCAATAAGGACCGCATCCGAAGGCCTGTTTAGAATCCAGAAAAAAAAACTTGTGGGCAAAGAGAATACACACCAATATATATATATATATTAACAAACATGATACTTTTTCCCCCATTTTTTTCTTCTTTTCTTTAAAAAAATTATAATCTATTTTTACAATCAAACACATGAAATGATGAAGGCACTTGTAAATGACACAGTAGTACAACATGTATACCATACTTTGGTAACTAGGGGCTGGTTTCGGTAAGTCCTGCACAATTGTTCATTTTTTATTAGAGTAATGTGAAATGTTGTCACGTAACATTTTGCATTAAAGGAAATAGTTAATAAACCCCCAAAACGTTTGAAATCAACCATTCGTGGTATAAAATGAGCACTTCTTTGCCACGTGCTCCTCCACGCTGCTTCATGCACCTCCTCGGCTCAATGCTGGCTTCACGAATTACATTTTCGAGGTGTCCCGTGTCAGGTTTGTGCCACGTCTCAATCTTGATCAGGAAGTTATCTTTCATATACTCGTTCTGCGGAGGAAGAGAGAAATAAAACCTGAGTGGTGACGGAAGATTACATCTACAGAATAAACTAGAACGGGCACTCGGTCGAGCGCATACCTTCGCATATCACAAGATTGGGCATTGAATTATGAACATTTTGGCATGAGTTGCATGCCAATTGGATAAAAATTGGCCGCGCTATGGTAAAAAGAAGATTTTGACCTTTTCATGACATTGACCGTGACCTTTGACCCGATCGATCCCAAAATCTAATCAAATGGTCCCCGGATAATAACCAATCATCCCACCAAATTTCATGCGATTCGGTTTAATACTTTTTGAGTTCTGCGAGTAACACGCATACAAATAAATAAATAAATAAATAAATACACGGCGATCAAAATATTACCTTCCGCAATTTCAATGCGAAGGTAAAGATGGATGCCAGGGACAAACCATTAAATACAATACAGGTCAGCCTCCTGCTCACACACACACACACACACACACACACACGCACACACACATTGTGTCTCGCTGCTGTGTCGCTGGAATAGATCACATTTCGTTCTCAACTTTCATCCAAGTGTCAACACACATGCAATCTGTGAGTGGAGAATAAAAAAGGGAAATACTTACAGTGATGACTGCAGAGCCCGGTGAAAGGAAGCGAGAGGAGCAAACACAGAGAAATAAATAACTTAAAGCAGTTGAGGAACATTTGAGACACGTGATATAGCTCTTAAGAGTACCGGTACAGAGGAAGAGGAAGAGGAAGAGGAAGGGAATATCTGTCAGTGAGTATCTCGTGTGTAGGCTCAGGTTGTGTCTTTGATTGTCCCGGGTCTTTGTGTGATAGATGGCCGCCTGGCAGCTGTTAAGAGTGTGTGTGTGTGTGTGTGTGTGTGTGTGTGTGAGTGTGTGTGTGAGTGTGTGTGTGAGTGTGTGTGTGATCTCAGCCTCAAAGGCTCTGGTGATTGCGTGGCTCTTCTCACTGGACATGCAGTTAATAATTCAACTAAACTTCACAGGGTGACCGAGACAGAGAGAGGTTCAAAGACAACGACAGATCAGCGTCCGTCTGACCTCTGAGTCGTTGCAGCCAACGGCGTTCACACTCACACATTAAAGGTGTTCACACTCACACACTAAAGGTGTTCACACTCACACACTAAAGGTGTTCACACTCACACACTAAAGTACAACCGAGTTCACGGCATCAAACACGTGGGCTTCCAGTTATTTCGGCGGTTGAAGCCTCATTTATTATTTTAAGGCCATGAAGAATAAAAGAATAAGAAGATGTGGCCCATGCAATAGAGTCAGTAGATTGTAAGGTAGTGTGTGTGTGTGTGAGTGTGTGTGTGTGTGTGTGTGTGTGTGTGTGTGTGTGTGTGTGTGTGTGAGTGTGTGTGTGTGTGTGGGCTACCTGTGCGACAGTATGAGTATGCATCCTAGATTGCATCCGACGAATCCAGGCTAGTTTAAAAGGTAGTGTGTGTGTGTGTGTGTGTGTGTGTGTGTGTGTGTGTGTGTGTGTGTGTGTGTGTGTGTGTGTGTGTGTGTGTGTGAGTGTGTGTGTGTGTGTGTGTGTGTGTGTGTGTGTGTGTGTGTGAGTGTGTGTGTGTGTGTGTGTGTGTGTGTGTGTGTGTGTGTGTGAGTGTGTGTGTGTGTGTGAGTGTGTGTGTGTGTGTGTGTGTGTGTGTGTGTGTGTGTGTGTGTGTGTGTGTGTGTGTGTGTGTGTGTGTGTGTGTGTGTGTGTGTGTGTGTGTGTGTGTGTGTGTGTGTGTGTGTGTGTGTGTGAGTGTGTGTGTGTGTGGGCTACCTGTGCGACAGTATGAGTATGCATCCTAGATTGCATCCGACGAATCCAGGCTAGTTTAAAAGGTAGTGTGTGTGTGTGTGTGTGTGTGTGTGTGTGTGTGTGTGTGTGTGTGTGTGTGAGTGTGTGTGTGTGTGTGTGCGCGCTACCTGTGCGACAGTATGAGTATGCATCCTAGATTGCATCCGACGAATCCAGGCTAGATTAAAAGGTAGTGTGTGTGTGTGTGTGTGTGTGTGTGTGTGTGTGTGTGTGTGTGTGTGTGTGTGTGTGTGTGTGTGTGGGCTACCTGTGCGACAGTATGGGTATGCATCCTAGATTGCATCCGACGAATCCAGGCTAGATTAAAAGGTAGTGTGTGTGTGTGTGTGTGTGTGTGTGTGTGTGTGTGTGTGTGTGTGTGTGTGTGTGAGTGTGTGAGTGTGTGTGTGTGTGGGCTACCTGTGCGACAGTATGGGTATGCGTTCCAGGCTTTCTCGTGGATGTTGAGAGCCGAAGCCGGAGCCAACATTCTGACGAATGACGGCACTTTACTGTGAGACGGGGAAGTGAGAAGAGAGAACACAGGTAAGTTTAATTGTATTTTAAATTATTTTTTATTTAAGTATTTTTATACGAAAAGATAAGCATGACTTGGTCTTATTTAAGCTTCGGGCAGAGCTTGCATCATTTGTGCTAAACCAAGCTTCATATATAACGTACACACCTTTTAATTGAATTATTGCTGAGCCAGCAAATAAAAGATTTCCCCCAAAATGTCAAACTGTTCCTGAAGAAAATTCATGTCAGAACTTACTAAACCGCTGGTGGGTGAAAGAGGGAGAAGACTTTAAAGCGGAGAGGAGCCAGGAGACGCAGCCTCGGGGGGCGATGGATGGAGTGAACTCTCAAACCTGCCCGACGACTGCTTACCTCTGCAGATGGTAAATCTTGTGTGTGTACTGTCCCTTCTCCCCATCTTTCTCGTAGGGCTCGTTTTTGAGCACCTCCACTCCTTCTCCTCCGCCCGTCTCATTCTTACTGGCCTCAGCTACAGAGTACAGTTGGCCAACCTGGTACTGAAAACACAGAGAGAAAGACAATCGGAGAGGAATAAAGTGTGTTTAAAGGGAGAAACCAGCAGGGTTCACACTAACATATATCTTTTTTTCCCCTATTCTTGGATTACTTTTTCCTCTGATTCTTCCTCTGATCTCTACCTTGTCCTGTCCTTGCCCCTGAATCCTCGTAATCTCTCACACACACACACTTGTTTTTCTTCATTACCCATCAGCATGTTTGTGTTTCACCCTTCTTGTTTCCTCAAACTCTACTCTTCCTCCTTCTTTCGCGCCCCGTCTTCCTCCACATTCTCCATCTTCCTGGTCCCGAGTGTGCGCGTGAGTGTTTAAAACACAGGACAATGGCTCCTTTTCATTTCTTAATCACCTCTAATCCTCCAGATTACCTCCGGCACAACGCTGGACCGGAGCGCAGATACAGCATCGCAAAGATGAAACAAGTCTTTACTCACAAGAGAAGGATGATTACAGTTATGCTTTATGTTATATTCTTCTTTCTTTGAGATTAAGGTAAAAGCGAACCATGAGATTATTGTAGGTAAGTAAGTAAAGTTTATTTTTATTGCACAGAGGGTCATAAAGTGCATTACAGGAGTAAATTAAAACAATTTGGCAACAACAGAGGCCAAAAACATGTCAACAGGTAAAAGAGAAAAGTAAAAAATACACTGTAAAAGATGGTGCAGTAAACACATGTAACACAAGACAACAAAATACCCAGAGAAAACCCCAAAAATAATCTTGGTACCAGAATGTATTTTTACACTGGAACGTGTCGTCAGTAGTTATTAATAGAAGTAATAGAAGCAGTGTGAGGATCCGGTTTTAACGAACTTTAACTACATGGTGATTAAAGGCTCTTCTGCCCCCTCCTGGAACACTGAGAGTAATTGAGTCGAGAGAAAAAAGTAGCATAAAAAAGGAGTAATAATTAGTGCACAGTCTAACAAAAAAAGGTCAAATTAAAAATAAGAATAAAGGTTTTGATCATATTTATCAATTATGAATCTGCTTTAGCACAACAAATGCACACACGTGTAAATAAATAAAGTGTGATGAAAACTATTTAAAAATAAATAATGAATGGACCGTTTGTTTGAACCTTGGTATTATATATATATTATATATATACAACATATATATTATATATATTATAAATATATAATATATAATATATATATATATATAATATATATAATATATATATATTATATATATAAACTATTTAAAAATAAATAATGAATAGACCGTTTGTTTGAACCTTGGTATTATATATATATAATATATATATTATAAATACATAAAATATATAATATATATATAATATATATAATTATATATATTATATATATATTATATATATATATATATACATATATCTATATCTATATATATAATCAATATTACAGAGAGATGGTTTCTCTCTCTTACATACAACATATAATATTGATGTTTGAGATTACTGATATGTTTTCTATTAAACATCATAACTACAATTTCACTATAATAGGGTCCAGGAATGCTAGTGCTTGACTAAGAATATAGTGGATTTATTCACCACATAAAATCATCTCTTATGTGTACATGTAATGTTTTTTTCACTGTTTTCGCAACAAATCTTTTAATGTTATTGAATTGTTAAGTAGATTTTCCTCCACCTTAATTTGAGTGGAGATTTGGACACAGGGACACATCAGTTGTTAAAGCTCCCTGAGGACATTTGTATGTCAGGAAGGTGACCAGAGAAAGGTCATTAACCGTGACCTCTGGACTCTTTGTGCTCATTTAAAAGGTTATATGACAAAAAAAAGACCAAAACCAAAACAACCTTTGCCAAACGGATGTAAATGACCTTCACGTGAACACAGAGGAAATAAAGACGGACTGATTGTGATCCTGATGAATTTCTAGACACCATTTCAGAGAGACGCAGCAACTGACGACTAAATCAATGGTATGCGGGAGCAGCAAAGCCTTCTGGGTAACAGCGTTGTACAAACACAATTCAACCGTGCCTCGTGAGGCGAGTCCACGGGGACCAGAATTAACTTTTTTTTCCACAAAATGAAAAACTTTAGATTCAAATCTGCTCCTGGAGTTCACATCCAGGCGATGTAATTCATGAAACTCTCCAGGGGTTTCAACAGCTGGACACCCCCCAAAAACAAAACCTTTGTAAAACTCATTCATCTGTCATTAAATTTGAGAATTAATATTGTAATTCAAGCAGTGAAAGAAAAGGAAATAAAATTGACGATGGATGACAAATGACTGAAGACTGCTGCTTCAGAGAGTCGGAGGACGTAGAGAAGAAGCTCTCACAACGTCAGGTGATCCCTGATGCCTTTTCCTACATATGCATAGAGTGGACATGTGATACATCAGATACTAAACACTACTGTGCAGGGGCGGTTTTTCCTACAGGTGGTATAGGCGGCCGCCTAGGGCGCCATTCAGAGGGGGGCGCCCTAGGGCAGTTTTTTTTGCGCTCCCCTCTATATCTCCAACCAATATTTTGACATTTAAAAAATAAATCTAACATTAGGGTGAAATGAGCCAAAAATCGAAAACGGAAGGGGTACGTACCTCCTTGCCGCAGGCGACCAGGGAGTGAATGTGCGCCGTTGATCAGGGGGGCGTGGCCGGAGGTCGTTCAGCACAGACGTGACATTTTCTCAGGGATTTTGTTCTTTATTTAATGTTTGTTCATTGTTGCGATCGTTGTTCTGTTTATTTGAAAGAAATTCAGTCTTGCAGGGCAAAATAGCGTTTGAAAGTTGCAATTCCGTTTTAGTGCAAAATCTTTTTTTTTCTTCTTTTTTTGGGGGGGGGGGGGGGGTGCCACGAGTGAAGCTCGCCTAGAGCGCCAAATGTGCTAGGGCCGCCCCTGCTACTGTGTGTGTGTGTGTGTGTGTGTGTGGCAGAGCATCAATATAAACACATGTTCGAGGCCAAAGGACAGTCAAAAACACACACACACACACAAAGAAATATACTGAAAGGAAACTTACCTCCTCCACAGAGATAGGAAGAATCACTCGACTGGTAGAGAAGGAAAAAAGAAGGGAAGGTGATATGAAATATGTGCTTCTTAATTCCTTATTGGCATTATGATATGACATTGATCCTGATTTAATGCGCTAATAACACGCGCGTGAAGCGGGTTAGCCCGGAGAACTGAGTGAGTGACACGCTGACAACATAAACTGACAGCTTTAAGCATTCGGCTCAATAACTACCTGGACGCCAGTTATCTGACGGACTCAGAGAGTATAAGCTCCCTCGGTAACGAGGAAATATGAGGCATACGAACACCGTGTGACATCAAACACGTTTGTTTTGTCCCTCTCACAGAGACGAGACTCAATACATGACAAGGCTGTGCGTCTGCTCTTTGGACACGACACGTCTTTTATTCGCCGCCGTCTAATGAAGTCTGGCACGTGGGCTCCACGCTGAGAGAAGAAGAAGAAAAAAAAGTATAAGATTCACGTATTTCGCTTTAACACGGTAGCACTGAGTCATCGGAGGAGAATAGATGATCTGTTCTCTACTGCTCTCGGGGGGAAATGAGAATAGGCCTATGCTTCCTGGAGCAAAGAAGAAAAACGAAGCTGGTTTCAGGCTCGGAGGTTTAGAAAAGTTTCAATTAGAGAATATGTCGTGTATTTTGCATGACAGCTCTTAAATGTACAGCCGGAAATATAGATCTGGCCTCAGAGGCCGACAAGGTTTTCATGGTAAAGAATGAAATTGTTTAGAGGTGGACTGGATGTTTGACCTTAAGGTGCGTTCACACCAAAAGCAAAACTATTTTTTCGCGCGACCGAATCCCATGAAAAGCCAACGTACAGACGCGCGTGGCTGCGATAGACGCGATATTTTCCCAGGCGGCGCGTTTGGGGCGACGCGATGTGGGCGACGCGTTTACAGCGGCGCGTTTCTAGCGGCACAATGTTCGCCCCTAGTTGAAATATTTCAACTTTGAGGCGGTCATCTCGCAACTCGGGCCAATCGGCTCTCGAGTTCCGCTCTCGTAGCTGGAAGCGGAAGTCTTTCAGGCGTAACAGTAACTTCATCGGTGAAAGTGACCGAGCTGAGTGAGCCTACGGGTGATGTCATCAACCCAAACACGAGGGCGTTAGTGTGTGGGATGTCCACAACAAGTATAAAGCAGAACTAGTGGTTAGTTATTCTGGTGGATGAAGGAGATGATAACGGTCTTTACGGAGACGAGACACTGAGATAAGCCCCGCCCCTCGCGGAGCGTCTCGACGCTCATGGCGAGAACACGGTGAGCGGTCGAGCGAGTAAACTCACGCGTTTTGGGCGATGCGAAAAATAGCGACGCGAAAAATAGTTTCGCTTTTGGTGTGAACGCACCTTTAACCCTCCTGTTACCTTTCGGGTCAATTTGACCCCATTCAATGTTTAATGTCGGTGTTCTTTGGGGTCAATTTGACCCCAGGCTGTTTTTCACTGTCAAACATATAAGAAATATCAACTTTTTTATATATTTAAAGGGCTGTTTAGGTAGTCAACAAACAAACATAAAGTACCTCACACTTAAACTTGGGAAACAATATTAATTATAATAATTTTCTGGAGGTTTTAATTGCTGGGATCAAATTGACCCCGAGGGTAAAATACGTCAGTAAATATAAAGGTAACAGGAGGGTTAAACATTGAATGGGGTCAAATTGACCCGAAGGTAACAGGAGGGTTAAGAGGCCCTCGTGTAATGACGTGGGTCGACCCCAAGGCTGGAGCAGAACGCCCTTTCCTGCTTCCTTAAAAGAGGAAACACTCATTCATTTGTGTGGATTTTCTGGACCTTCTGAAATCAGCCGGGCTGTCGCAGTATACGCTCGTAATTAGACCCGTTTTCTTTCTGTAATAAAAACTGCATTATATCGGCAACAAGACAGTGTCCGCGGAGATCTCTTCATCACCAACATTCTTCAATATCACGGCCGACCGAAGATATACGACAATCATATTTAATAATATAGTCGATTAAATGACTTAGAAGATGTCTTATAAAAGCCTTAACTGAGCCACTGAGGGATTTCTCTTGTTTCTGGAAACATTGGAACAAGTGTTTGTATGTTTGTTTTTTACCACAAGTGACTTTTTAACTGCAGTGGTTACACCCGAGTCGTCGTATTGTATTTTATACATCGTTGTTGTGTTTGTTGCTTTATGAGTCTGGAGGAGAAGTAATATATATTATGAGCACATCGATGTGATTGTTTGCTCGTCTTCCTCGTGTGTTTCCGGGGTCGTGTGTGGACGCTGCTGCTGAGGCCGTCGTCCTCGTCATCGAGTTTCATGACGTTTATAACTCTGCTGCGCCTAAAAATTACGGTACGAAAACAAAACGCACTCCAACGGCCTAAAAAACATTTTTCGTGAGGAGAAATGTGCTGCAGCTGCGGAAAATATATGAATTCAAAAACAGCCACAAAAAAATAAATATAAATATTAACAGAATTGTACTGAGAATGAAAAAAACATGATGCACAAGGCGAAACAAATACAAACATATAAACAAATACAGCAGGAATACGAGAGAGAGGGAGAGAGAGAAACAGAGAGAGACAGATAAAGAGACAGAGAGGGAGAAACAGAGAGACAGAGTGAGAGAGAGAAACAGAGAAAGAGAGAGACAGAGAGAGAGAGAGAGAGAGAAACAGAGACAGAGAGAAACAGATAGAGAGACCAGAGAGACAGAGAGAGAGAGAGACAAAGAAACAGAGAGAGAGAGATAAAGAGACATATAGAGAGACAGAGAGAGAGTGAGAGAGAGAGAGAGACCTATAGAGAGATAGATAGACAGAAACAGAGAGAGAGAGAGATAAAGAGACATATAGAGAGACAGAGAGGGAGTGAGAGAGAGAGACTGTTTTTGATGTGTGAATAATAAACTTTAAATACTTAAACATTGTTAAGAGGCTACATAAAAAGTATGCACTGTTGTTTTAATCGAGTCGTAATCTTTGACATTATAAATGAGCAACAGATTTTCATAAATTATTGGAACAGATGAAGTCCAATTGTGAACATTATTCTGCTTCTCTGTTGTGTCGAGTGTGTCTGACTTCTCTTCGTTTCTTTTATTTCCAGCGTCTTTACTTTCCCTGTGTGTCTTGGCTCTGCGCAGCGAGCTCCGGCTTTGTTTCTGAGGCTGTTTCCCCTTCATGCTGCCTTTCAACTTCGGAAATTAAATAGTGTAAACAAAATTAGATGCTGTTAAAAAAAAAAGCACACATGCATGACCGTGAATATATGATGATTCATCACATTTTCTGTTTCGCACGCAGTTTTTCAAGTTTCCATGGCAGCAGAAGGAGTTAAGAACAGGTTTTTTTTGGGTAGCAGCAGGCGGTGAAACTAAAATATAAGATAAAGGCAAAACACACAACTCAGGGTACATACTGCGTATCGCATGTTGCACACAAGTGATGCAGTATAAAGACAAATGAAAGATAAATAAAAAAGTGACTCAGCAATCCATCAACAGTTAAGTGGAGACGATACGACGCACGAGAACACACATCATTTACATTACATTACATGACATTTAGCAGACGCTTTTATCCAAAGCGACTTACAATAAGTGCATCAACCAAGAGTACAAACTAAGAACAACAAGAATACAGGAAGTAACATTTCCTCAACATAGTCGAACTACAAAAGTACCACAATAAGAGCTATTTACAGTAAGTGCCACTGAAGTGCAAATCTGTGTTTTAATCCAGATATAGTCGGAAAAGGTGTGTTTTCAGTTTCAGTTTACACGTGTGATGTACGACAGCACAATGTAGCAGCCGTTATTATTTTACTAAGAAATTGGAATACATTAAGAGCAGCGAGGAAAACAAAATATAAATAATGTGTTCTCCAGTTTGACGCATCGTAGAATGATGAATATCATCGACTGATGGCAGTGGCTACCAGCAGTGACTAACATTCACACACACACATTCACACACACACATGCACGCACCGCAAGCACGGCTACGGGAGCAATTTGGGGGTAAAGTGTCTCGCCCGAGGACACATAAACATGGGCTGTCGGAGCCGGGGATCAGCCCTCCGATCCTCTGATTGAAGGAGGAGCCCGATCGCCACTGGAACTCAGACTTAAGGTGACACAAGTGCGCGTGTTTATGGGAACGTCTTCGGTTTTATCGTTATTTGGGGATGTAGCCCCACCACACACAAACAGTGCATGTCAAGGAAATAAAAATACAACTTTTTTGGAGTATATATACAATATTTTCCTTTTCTCTGACACCTTTTGTGCCACATAATCAGGGTAGTAAATTTACATATTTTTTAGGGGGGCATTTTTGACCACACTGACTGACATCCAGGGCCATTTAAAAATAAATTAGGGGCACTTTTTTGAAACTTTTCAAGTAACATTTAACCTTTGCATGTAAAGAAAATAAAAATAGTACTTTTTTGGAGTATATATACAATATTTTCCTTTTCTCTGACACCTTTTGTGCCACATAATCAGGGTAGAAATCAGGGTAGAAGATTTACAGATTTTTTAGGGGGCCATTTTTTCCCCCACTGACTGACATCCAGGGGCATTTAAAAATAAATTAGGGGCACTTTTTGAAACTTGTGAAATAACATTTAACCTTTGTTCAAAGACATATATATACTTATTTAGACTTACAGTATATGAGCAATTGTCATAAAATGGCAATAATTAGACTATTAGGCAATAGTCTGAAGTGTTTTCTTAAATTGTTTTACAAAAATCAGACAATCATATTCAATTGTATTTGTATTTTTTTGTGGTTATTTATTGTTATTAAATGTTTTAAACAACTATTAACAATTACAATTTATTTTTTTACAATTCAAAATATATATATATATATATTGTGTGTGTACCAACCTAGTACAGTCAATACAGATAGGACACACACAACAAAGAGCAAAAACAAAACGCTATTAAATTATCTAATTATTAGAGGAAATTATGGGGGCGTTTTTTGCCCCTCTCCTGGTGATATCAGGGGCAACATTTGACCTTTGCCCTTGTGTATTTCCGACGCTGCACATAATGCACACGTAGAGTCGAGCTTGGTGGCCGGGTGGGTAACTGTGTGATGTATATGCCCACGTTCAGATAATCCCACATCCCATAGTAATCTGGGTCTGAGACCCAGCCAGACGTTGGATGGGAGGACAGATGAAGGCTGAGAATGACAATATTACAAAAGGATTTAACTTGCAGTATAGATTAAGAACAGATCACCCAAACTAGGTATCTCTATCTCTCTCTCTCTCTCCCTCTCCCCCCCTCTCTCTCTCTCTCTCATCTCCTCGGTCTAAAGGTCTTCACAGGAAGATCAGGTGTCTCTCCGTCGCTCCAGAAAGCAAACACCCCCGTCTTCTCTCCTGAATTGTTCATCTATCCTCTGTCTTCTCATTTTAGCCTCTTTTTTTCAGTCTGCCTCCACTCTTTCTCTTCCCCATTGTCGTCATCACTTTGAACACACGGTGGCTCGCGTGACGCCGCACACCTGCCAACGCTCATGGAATTGGATGAAAATGGTAGTGATTTAGGTCAGTACACCAGAGCAGAGTAAACAGTGTATCAATTCACTGTCTTGACCCCCATGTGTGTGTGTGTGTGTGTTCAAGACTTTTCGTGCCTGTGTGTTGACGACGTGCATTTAGCATTTAATCGTGACCGATTTCATTATTTTCCAGGCAGACGGCTGAGACTCAGACTCTCCCTAATCACTTGTGATCTTTAGCCACGCCATCGTTCTCATCCTGAGCTCTTTTTTTAATGTAATGCTCTGGCCATTAAGTGATTAAATACATTTGGTCAGAAATCAAGACGATAATTAGTGTTAATTAATATATGTCCATTTAAGCAAGACTCTCAATCTAGATTTTTTTCAATATCAAGAGTAGTATGTTGAAGCTGAAGCTCCCAACAGCTGAACATGTGTGCCAGTGTACACAGTACAGTGGAGCTCTGACCTTGCCATATAAATGCCAATAAACAATTCAAATGCATATATATTATAAATACATTTATATATTTCGTAGAATAGATGGTGCAAAATCATCTAAAATTACACTGTAACACATAACCATATATATATATATCTATATATATATAGATATATATATATATACATCTATATATATATAATTACACATAACACAATTACCATATATATACACTACCGTTCAAAAGTTTGGGATCACTTAGAAATGTCCTTATTTTTCAAAGGAAAGCATTGTTTTTTTCAATGAAGATAACATTAAATCAATCAGAAATACCCTCTGTACATTGTTAATGTGGTAAATGACTATTCTAGGTGGAAACGTCTGGTTTCTAATGAAATATCTCCATAGGTGTATAGAGGCCCATTTCCATCAACTATCACTCCAGTGTTCTAATGGTACATTGTGTTTGCTAATCGCCTTAGAAGACTAATGGATGATTAGAAAACCCTTGAAAACCCTTGTGCAATTATGTTAGCACAGCTGAAAACTGTTTTGCTGATGAGAGAAGCTATAAAACTGGCCTTCCTTTGAGCTAGTTGATTATCTGGAGCATCACATTTGTGGGTTCGATAAGACTCTCAAAATGGCCAGAAAAAAAGAAGTTTCACGTGAAACTCGCCAGTCTATTCTTGTTCTTAGAAATGAAGGCTATTCCATGCGAGAAATTGCAAAGAAACTGAAAATTTCCTACAACGGTGTGTACTACTCCCTTCAGAGAACAGCAC
>NC_079390.1:3966603-4006603 GCF_029220125.1 Pseudoliparis swirei
AGCGCTGCCCACAGGGTATGGCATGGCGTTGCAAAATGGAGTGATAGCCTTCCTTATTTAAAATCCCTTTTACCTGGTACAAATCTCCCACTTTACCAGCACCAAAGCAGCCCCAGACCATCACATGACCTCCACCATGCTTGACAGATGGTGCCAGGCACTCTTCCAGTATCTTTTCACCTGTTCTGCATCTCACAAATGTTCTTCTGTGTGATCCAAACACCTCAAACTTGGATTCATCTGTCCATAACACCTTTTTCCAATCTTCCTCTGTCCAATGCCTGTGTTCTTTTGCCCATACCAATCTTTTCTTTTTATTGGCCAGTCTCAGATATGGCTTTTTCTTTGCCACTCTGCCTAGAAGGCCATCATCTCGGAGTCGCCTCTTCACTGTCGACGTTGACACTGGCGTTTTGCGGGTACCATTTAAAGAAGCTGCCTGTTGAGGACCTGTGAGGCGTCTATTTCTCAAACTAGAGACTCTAATGTACTTGTCTTCTTGCTGAGTTGTGCACCGGGGCCTCCCACTTCTCTTTCTGCTCTGGTTAGAGCCCGTTTGTGCTGTTCTCTGAAGGGAGTAGTACACACCGCTGGAGGAAATTTTCAGTTTCTTTGCAATTTCTCGCATGGAATAGCCTTCATTTCTAAGAACAAGAATAGACTGGCGAATTTCACATGAAAGTTCTTTTTTTCTGGCCATTTTGAGAGTCTTATCGAACCCACAAATGTGATGCTCCAGATAATCAACTAGCTCAAAGGAAGGCCAGTTTTATAGCTTCTCTCATCAGCAAAACAGTTTTCAGCTGTGCGAACATAATTGCACAAGGGTTTTCTAATCAGATATTTGTCTTCTAAGGCGATTAGCAAACACAATGTACCATTAGAACACTGGAGTGATGGTTGATGGAAATGGGCCTCTATACACCTCTGGAGATATTTCATTAGAAACCAGACGTTTCCACCTAGAATAGTCATTTACCACATTAACAATGTATAGTGTGTATTTCTGATTGATTTAATGTTATCTTCATTGAAAAAAACAATGCTTTTCTTTGAAAAATAAGGACATTTCTAAGTGATCCCAAACTTTTGAACGGTAGTGTATGTAATAGATGTCCAATGTGTCTGGACTGTTGATTCTCGGCACAAATGGCAAATAAAACATTGAACCTTGAATCTAGATAGAATAGTATAGCCGAGACAACAACAACAACAAGAGGTGTTTTTAATGTTTAAAAATATAATATTTCAAGTGCATTTGTAATGTAGAGGCTCTCTAATGTTGAAATTGATTTTAGTTCACCGGGAATAGATTGAGAAAAGTACATCGCTCATACTAAAAATATCTGTAATAATCTTTTACACACAGACAGCAGCACCAGCTCCTAAAATATGTACACAAATATATCAGACAGACTTAGTGCAGATCCTCTGAACCCTGATGACGCACCCTCTGCGTCATCGCCGTCACGGTGATGTAGATCGTGGTCGTAAAGCGTTGACTCGGGCCGCTCCACGAGCCCTCTGAGCAAAGTGTGACTGTCTGCCTCCAGAAACTCCCAAAACACTCCTGTCCATATGAGATCAGACCTGGATGACTCATATTATGTTTTTTATGTGTACTTCAAATAACGATCACACACATGTCGCCGACATGCGCTAGAGGACGAAGCCGCGACCGCCGCCCGGGGCCGTCGTCCTCGTGAAGCCACGGAGGCATCGCAGGCTGACCTGTTATGCGGTCAAGGACCCGTGGAGGTCCCCTGGGTCCACCGCCACCCTGGGCTCTATACCGTTGTGGTGGCACGTGATGCGATGACAAGGAATCACAGGTCCCTCATCCAGCCTCACATATGCGTGTGTGAGTCTAATGTTACGTAACACCGCAGCGCATGCTGTATTTATAGCGCAGCAGCATCCGCTTATCATCCTGTCTTCTCATCTGTAGAGAGAACCCCTTCTCCCTCCTGCAATATACACATACAATGAAGGTCCATCTCTCCATCCATCTATCCATCTATCCATCTATCTATCTATCCATCTCTCCATCCATCTATCCATCTATCTATCTATCCAACTCTCCATCCATCTATCCATCTATCTATCTGTCTATCTATCTATCCATCCATCCATCCATCTATCCATCCATCCACCTATCTATCTATCATCCATCCACTCATCCATCTATCTATCTATCTAGCTTATCTGTGACTTTAGGGCGATGGGCTCACGTTGCCTTATTGAACTGTGTCCCTGAACGCACCACCGGGGGTCGGTCGGCCCACACACAGCAGCACCAGGCCAGCAGAGCTCCGGGAGCCGCTGTCCCCGATGTGAGGGACGTTCTCAGGTGACACGGGGTGGTGCCGAGGTGTCTCGGGGACACGTGATAATCATCTGGAGGGCGATCCGGTGGCAGAGTGCGGTGTTGACGCACTCGGTCAAACCAAACATGGAGCGAGAGTGTTCCGGGAATATCTGGTGGGAAATCAGAATTGCTCGAGCTTCCTGGGGGACATGAAGTCAGGAGCCTGACGCGCTCCCACAGTAAACACTGTTGTGAGAGCAGATCAGCATTCGGCAGGCGGGTCATGGATAAATATAATGTATGTGGAAGAAAAAGGTAAAGACGTTTGTGTGTGTGTGTGTGTGTGTGTGTGTGTGTTGGAAGTAGAAGTCATGGATCAGTGCCCATTTCTTTGTAGGTTTAATTTGAATGTCTGTGGTTTGAGTATCTGTTCTTTGTCAGTATTATTCTGTATTTTAAAAAACTGCAAAAAGCACCTATAATATTCTGTTGCATTTATGCCTAAAATAAGGCAGACATACATGTTTCTTCGAGTGCGACGGCCCTCAAAAACCAGCTGCCGGTGCTGACCTCTGTTCGTTGGGTTCACAACAACCTAAAAACTCCATTGGCTGCATATTTGTTCCATTATTGTTTTTCACCGTTTTTGATTCACAAATCTCAAAAGGCCACAGTTGTCTTCTCAAACCTGAATATCAAATTAAAAGCTATTAAGCAACTGACTAACTAAACACCTTTAACTTAACTTGCACCTGCATGTTGTATAAACTTTCAGAAACAGTCATGCATCCATAATAAATGAAGAAAAGGAAGCAATATCTGGGTTAAGATCTGTTGTGTCATTGCACTCCGAATGGGAGTGTTAAATCTTGAGATTACACAAATACAGTTCCAGTCATTTAATTTAGCCTCATGCAGTAAAAATAAAGATCGACCATTTAAAGAGATCATCTCATCTTTATTAACTCCCACACATTCTTCCATTTTCAAAAAAAAAAAAAGGAACGCCTGCCCGACATCTCTACATGACCTCGAGCTCTACGCCAACGACAGTGTGTATACGATGAGTCATGTGATCAGTCATGTGACACGCCGACAGCACGGCGGGATTTAAATACGGGAGGAGAAGTGAACGCAAACTGAAATAAATACACATAAGAAGGCAGGAAGAGTCCGACATGAAAGTGGTATTATTCCTCGAGAGGCATCAGGAGAGAAGTGCTGAGATGAGCTGTGTGTGTGTGTGGACTTTATTGTGAAGAGGTCCCCAGGGTATAAAGTGCCAATCAGTATCGGTGGAAGATGATGCGTTTATCGATTGATGGGGAAACATGATGAGGGGGGGGGGACTATTTTGACTGATATGTGTAGATCTTTTCACACATGAAGTATAATCGCGAGGCAAACTTAACATAAAAAAAACAACTAAAGAAAGCAATAAAATAAATACTTCTAAACGTACATGAACATTTCGCTTTGAGCAAAACTATACCGCGGTTAAGATTTGACACCCCTCTTTCACAATGCAGCCTTAAGGAAACGCTGACATTCATCCATACTACGGTGTATTCTCGGCTATTTTACACTATAATAAGATGTTAGGTACAAAAAAAAAAAAAAGAATAAGAAAACAATCCCCATAATTAATCATAACGATCCTCTTCAAAACGTCAGCGATGCAGTTCTCCTCTCCTTCCTGTCCCTCGATAATGCCATGTGGTCCACACTTACATCATATATCAAAAATCCAGCAGGTGACTCGACTGGTAGCACTATATTATGGGATGTACAATCAGGGTGATATACAACATCAACATGTGAGATAATAACTAATAATGGTGAGGTTATTCAGTCCTGGAGGATGTTCATGAGCTTAACAAACTCCTTTTCTGTTCATTTGGAGAATATTAAAACAGTCCTGTGTGGAACGGATTTGCACTTGATGTGTTGCTCGGCGACGGAGGGCATAAAAAAAGAGAAGTCAGAGGGTTTGGGGCGAGATGCAGAGGACTCACGCCTCTTTCCTTTCACAGTCTTTCCTCTTTCCTCTTCTTCACTTTCCTCCTTAGCGACCGTCCAGCTGATCCGTCTCCTGTGACAACCGCAGCATCCGTTTGTCTCGGTTCAGAGTTGTGTGTGTGTGCCTGTGTTTGTTTGCGTGTGTACTCGGGGACCTATAACAATTACACAGTGGTAGGTTTAAAAGTCTTATTCTAAATGAGTTTCCTCGCGTTGGCTTCTTCTCTAGACGTAGGCCTCGGGGATGTCGGTGCCGTTGAGCTTGACGTAGATCTTGGCGCTGTCCTCCTTTCGCTGCTGCTCTCTGTCGAGCGTCCGCCTGTAGCAGATCAGGTAGAGCGGCAGCAAGAAGCCCAGCATGCTCAGACCAAAGAGGCCGACGTTGACCTGAGGGGATAAAACCAGAATTAGCCACATCCGATGATTCGATTTGAGAGAGTTTTTAGAGTCTACATACACTACCGTTCAAAAGTTTGGGGTCATCCAGACAATTTTGTGTCTTCCATGAAAACTCACTTTTATTTATCAAATGAATTGAAAATTGAATAGAAAATATAGTCAAGACATTGACAAGGTTAGAAATAATGATTAATATCTGAAGTATTAATTTTGTTCTTCAAACTTCAAGCTCAAAGGAAGGCCAGTTGTATAGCTTATATCACCAGCATAACTGTTTTCAGCTGTGCTAACATAATTGCACAAGGGTTTTCTAATCAGACATTAGTCTTCTAAGGCGATTAGCAAACACAATGTACCATTAGAACACTGGAGTGATCGTTGATGGAAATGGGCCTCTATACACCTATGGAGATATTTCATTAGAAACCAGACGTTTCCACCTAGAATAGTCATTTACCACATTAACAATGTATAGTGGGTCTTTTTGATTAATGTTATCTTTATTGAAAAAACAGTGCTTTTCTTTGAAAAATAAAGACATTTCTAAGTGACCCAACACTTTTGAACGGTAGTGTATGTGTGTGTATTCATACCCAGAATGGGTCTCCCTCCAAGGGCCCCATCATAGCCAGAAACAGGGGTTGCTGCAGGAGAGCAAACACAGCGCTGACCAGCGACTGCATGCCCGTTAGACTTCCAAACAGCGAGGACGGATACCTGCAGGGACAGAAGAGGTGCGTTCAGTTTCTCGGGCTGGAAGCTGCGTCCACATACAGGAGACGGAGGCGAGGATGAGGATGTTTTTTGGGGGCAAAGGGGGTTTTAGGCAGACTGGTTTGGGTCTCCAGGAACCGGTTCTCTTTTGAAAATAGATTGAAAGAGTTGGAGGAAGGTTCCTCTGGTTGAAGATGTTTTTTGACTGAGGTATGTGCACCTGTGTGAAATGGGATGTGATGACTTTAGTCTTCGTTTGCTGTGATCTAAAAAACAATCTTTCTTTTTTCCCTTGTCTTGTCTGTTTTATGTTGTATCTCTGAAACTTTGTTTAAACTGCTACTGCTTGTCTTGGTCAGAAAACTCTTTTAAAGGAGATTATTAATCCCAATGAGGCTTTTCCTGGTTGAATAAATTTAAATAAATGAAATAAAATGATGCGTGTTTGTGGGTGATGTGAGGTCAGAAGCACATCGAGACTTACACAGCGGCGTAGAGACCCCCGACCGCCGAGTGAAGGAACCCTCTCACCACGGTGTGCAAGACAAATGACACAATCTGTGGAAAGGAAGATGAAAGTAGCACGAGTTCAATACTCAGAATCATTATAGGCCATGACGGTCAGTTCATAAGGTACCGTTAAAGGAGTAGAAGCTACAGCCAGCAGCTGGTTAGCTTAGCTTAGCATAAAGACAGGAAACAGGTGGAAACAAACTAGCTTGGCGCTCCAGCTCACCACTGAACCCACGATGGCTTCTACCGATACCTTTTCAGTCTTTCTGTTTTGTATATTATATTGAATAATGTTGTATTGCATTGCTGTGATTGACTGAATAAAATACACGATAACAACTTTAATGTGTCCATGCTAAGCTAAGCTACAATAGCTATCTCGTCGAGTCATGCTAGCTTGCGCCCCCGTGTCCCGTTGCTACATTCAGCATCGGAAACACACGAGGGCAAAGGGCAAAACTGCCCCTAAGAAATATAATTTGCCCCTGATGTAACGAGGAGGGGTAACAAATACCCCCATAACTTACTCTAGTCATTATGATAATTTAATAGCATTTTGTTTTTGTTCTTTGTTGTGTGTCCCATCTGTGTTGCCTGTACTAGGTTGGTACACACAAACAAATCAATAAATATAATTTTGAATTAGAAAAAAAATTAGAAATAAGTTATAATTGTTAATTTAACAACAATATATAACCACACATAAATAGATTTTAAAAATTGTCTGATTTATGTTTTTTTAAAGATTCGCAGGAAACATTTTTAATCTGTAGACTTCTGCCTAATAGTCTTATTATTGCCATTTTCATTACAATTGCTCATATTCTGTAAACCTAAATAAGTATATTTATTATTTTTAAACAAAGGTTAAATGTTATTTCATAATTTTCAAAAAGTGCCCCCAAATTCTTTTTAAATGCTCCTGGATTTCAGCCCCCTAAAATATGTAGATGTCCTATAGCCTGACTACATTAACAGTATTTAGCAGTCATTGTAAAATATAATTAAGGATTCAAACTGAATAAAACACCATAAATAAACCAATAGGGTTATAAAATGACACGCATTGAAGGCCTGAAGAGGACAACTCACCTGCACGGGGAGATTGGGCACCAGGCACGTGATCCCAAATCCCACTAAAAGGACGTTTGTGAGGAGGAACGCTCGCAAGGCATTGGTCACCTTCTGGGCTTTCTTGTCTCTGCGCTTAACCTTTGTCTCCCCCCTTGTGGACAGAATCAGAAAGAGAGGTCAGATTACACTTGGAGCACAACTTTATGTCACAATAAAAGTGAATTTCTTGCTTTAATTTGTCAAATAGACATTGCATTGCCACGGTAGTCTGAAGTTATACGGGGAAAGTGGATTTGAGGAAGTTTAAGGCTCAAGTTTACTCACTTGCTACCAGGCTTTTTTTCCTCTCCATCATCACAGTCCTTCAGTTTCCAGTCCATAATCTGACCAATCACAGGAGTGGTCATCAGGCAAAGCAGCTGCAGGATGCCGAAGATGGAGGAGTACAGACCCACTGAGAGGAGGGTCGGAAAGGTTGAAGTAAGTATGACGAATTGAGAACAAATAAGAAAGGGGAGGTTGTTTGAGGAAAGGATAACACTATGTCAGATGACCTTATTCTACCTGGTTGATGATTATGATGGTACAGGAACAAAGCTAGTTAACCCTCCTGTTATGTTCGCTTCTCACAGACAGCCGTAAAATGGCGCTGTGCCAACGGCTGCTTGTTTCAGTAGTGGCGTTTTGCTTTTATTTTATTGTCTTTTTTTGCACTTTTCCTCTCTTTTTCTTTTCTTTCACGTTTGTCTTAGTTACGGTCGGACACTGGACCATAACTACTTTTATCGATAATTCTACTGTGGCTTTTGTTCACTTTATCGTGAGTATCGGTGAGCCGCAGCAAAACAATGGCGGGACCGTCGTCTACTCGCGTGCTCAGCTGATCGCTGTGCAGGCCGAAGCTTCTGCCTGGAGAAAGACCTGTGATCCCGCTGGAGCTACGGAGGAGGGCTCGCGGTTGCAGATCGGGTGTCAGCGGAGGGCTAAAGCGAGGAGATACAAACCCTCGGTACCGTCGATCATAACGGGAACGTGAGGTCTTTGGCGAATAAGACGGATGAGCTCGGCGCTGGTAATGACCGAGAGGATCTTCCGTGAGAGCAGTCTCTTGTGCTTCACTGAGCGTGGCTACACGCGGACTATCCGGATCACAGCGTCTTTGCCCGGCTTCAGGACTGTTCGGGCTGACAGAGGCGCTACACAGGCGGTAAGAAGAGGCGGGATCGCTGTTTATGTGAATGAACGGTGGTGCCATCCGGACCATGTGTGCGTGAAGGGCGCTTCTGTAGCCCGAACATTGAACTGTTGGCCGTGGGGATGCGCCCGTACTATTTGCCGAGAGAGTTCACGTCCGCCTTTGTGGGTGATGTGAGGTCAGAAGCACATCGAGACTTACACAGCGGAGACCCCGACCGCCGAGTGAAGGAACCCTCTCACCACGGTGTGCAAGACAAATGACACAATCTGTGGAAAGGAAGATGAAAGTAGAACGAGATAGATAGATATGTACTTTATTAATCCCCAAGGGGAAATTTGTCGTAACAGTAGCAGCACCAATAAACTAAACACACAAGAATAAAAAATAAAATACAGGGATGAAAGATAAAGATGCATACAATAAGTATACAAAGTAAAATATATATGTATCTATTAGGGCTGTCAATCGATTAAAAAAAAGTAACTAATTAATCGCACATTTTGAAATTGCGATTAATCGCGCTTAAAAGTTGTTTCCTTCTTTTTAAAGACAAAACTTCCCACAGAGCTGTGTTTTCAAAGAGGCTCCTACATATACAGTGCCAGCGAGGTATTTAATATCGTGGATGATAAATTGTTTCTTCAGTGAAACATCAGATTAGTTAAAAAAAAGAAGTATATTGAGACCCCATTGGTCCTGTCATCTTTACCACTGAACAGCAGAACCAGTGGCCTTGGTGACTGACTGACATTCACATATGTCACGTTAACCCTCTGGAGGCTGGGCTCATTTTATACATTTTACAAAATAAATTAAATTCACCGTTTAAAGTCTTTTGCATGTGACACACCCCCACGTGTTTTACATCAAACATTCCAGAACAATCTCAGCTCTGAAATAAGGCTCATTGTCCTCACGTCGTGTCCTCTGGTTCTCTGACTGAAAGGCTGCTAAATGAGCCTAACCTGTGAGGTGGGAGGTCCTTTGTGATTTACTGAGTGTTCATTGGTTGTTTTTTCCCCGAAATGTTGACAGACAAACGGATTGACAAATCACGTTGAAGGTTTCGTGTGACGAGTTTTTTCCGCGCGCGTCACCCGACACGTCGCCCCTCCGTTCCTCTGTGTATCAGAGGGGGAGACGGGAGGAAGGAGCGGAGGAGGAAACCCGACTGATTCATCCACGAGTTAAACTGATTTCTGCTCCTTATTTTCGCGGAGAAATAATTGTTTTAAAAACGGAAACTGTGTCAAACCGTACTGCCGCGGTTTAAAAAAAAAAAAAAAAAGTTGCGTTAATTGCGTTAAAATATTTTAGTGCGTTAACGCGGCCAAATGAATCGCATAGATTAACGCGTTAACGCTGACAGCCCTAGTATCTATACAACATATATGCATACACAATACAATACAAATTAAATTAAATATAAAAATATTAAATATAGACAGTGTGCAAAATGCAAAGTATGTGTATGTGTGTAGTGTAAATGAAAATGAAGTGTGTGTGTATATGTGTAGAGTAAGTAAATGAAATGTGTGAAGTGCAGATCAACATAGTGTGGATATGAAGTTATTATTGCAGTTATTGCACTATGATCTGGCAAGAGGTGATCTGTTGTAGAGCCTCATAGCCGTCGGCAGGAATGTTCTGAGTTCAATACTCAGAATCATTGTAGGCCATGACGGTCAGTTCATAAGGTACCTTTAAAGGAGTAGAAGCTACAGCCAGCAGCTGGTTAGCTTAGCATAAAGACAGGAAACAGGTGGAAACAAACTAGCTTGGCGCTCCAGCTCACCACTGAACCCACGATGGCTTCTACCGATACCTTTTCAGTCTTTCTGTTTTGTATATTATATTGAATAATGTTGTATTGCACTGCTGTGATTGACTGAATAAAATACACGATAACAACAACTTTAATGTTTGATGTGTCCATGCTAAGCTAAGCTACAATAGCTATCTCGTAGAGTCATGCTAGCTTGCGCCCCCGTGTTCCGTTGCTACATCACGTAATACTACATTCAGCGTCGGAAATACACAAAGGCAAAACTGCCCCTAAGAAATATAATTTGCCCCTGATGTAATGAGGAGAGGGGTAACAAATACCCCCATGACTTACTCTAGTCATTATGATAATTTAATAGCATTTTGTTTTTGTTCTTTGTTGTGTGTCCCATCTGTGTTGCCTGTACTAGGTTGGTACACACAAACAAATCAATAAATATAATTTTGAATTAGAAAAAAAATTAGAAATAAGTTATAATTGTTAATTTAACAATATATAACCACACATAAATAGATTTTTTAAATTGTCTGATTTATGTTTTTTTAAAGATTCGCAGGAAACATTTTTAATCTGTAGACTTCTGCCTAATAGTCTTATTATTGCCATTTTCATTACAATTGCTCATATTCTGTAAACCTAAATAAGTATATTTATAAACAAGGGTTAAATGTTATTTCATAATTTTCAAAAAGTGCCCCCAACTTCTTTTTAAATGCTCCTGGATTTCAGCCCCCTAAAATATGTAGATGTCCTATAGCCTGACTACATTAACAGTATTTAGCAGTCATTGTAAAATATAATTAAGGATTCAAACTGAATAAAACACCATAAATAAACCAATAGGGTTATAAAATGACACGCATTGAAGGCCTGAAGAGGACAACTCACCTGCACGGGGAGATTGGGCACCAGGCACGTGATCCCAAATCCCACTAAAAGGACGTTTGTGAGGAGGAACGCTCGCAAGGCATTGGTCACCTTCTGGGCTTTCTTGTCTCTGCGCTTAACCTTTGTCTCCCCCCTTGTGGACAGAATCAGAAAGAGAGGTCAGATTACACTTGGAGCACAACTTTATGTCACAATAAAAGTGAATTTCTTGCTTTAATTTGTCAAATAGACATTGCATTGCCACGGTAGTCTGAAGTTATACGGGGAAAGTGGATTTGAGGAAGTTTAAGGCTCAAGTTTACTCACTTGCTACCAGGCTTTTTTTCCTCTCCATCATCACAGTCCTTCAGTTTCCAGTCCATAATCTGACCAATCACAGGAGTGGTCATCAGGCAAAGCAGCTGCAGGATGCCGAAGATGGAGGAGTACAGACCCACTGAGAGGAGGGTCGGAAAGGTTGAAGTAAGTATGACGAATTGAGAACAAATAAGAAAGGGGAGGTTGTTTGAGGAAAGGATAACACTATGTCAGATGACCTTATTCTACCTGGTTGATGATTATGATGGTACAGGAACAAAGCTAGTTAACCCTCCTGTTATGTTCGCTTCTCACAGACAGCCGTGATGTTCCTGGGTCAATTTGACCCGGTTAATGTTGAATCATCCAAAGGTAGTCCGAAACCAAAACATCCTAAAAACTATAGTTTGTACCTCATCACTAATGTCATTACTAACAATGAAATCAGTTTTTAGTGGAATTGAGTTATTCACCTCTTCATAGATCAGAGTTCAATCAGGAGAACTCACTCGTTTTAATGAATAATACACGTTCAAACATTTTTTTAGGTACATTTAAAAAATCTAAATCTATATTGCATTAGTCTATCATAACATGTATTTTCTCCTAAATTTTATTTGCATTTTGTAAAAAAAAAATTCATGGGGTGATGTAGATAAATAGAGATGACACCCGTGCTGTTCAGGGTCATATTGAGTGTGTGTTGAAACTTGGTGGGAGGGAGTAAGTAAGACTGTCCCACATTTATATATACATACATATTTATATTCAAAGAAAGAAATAGTCTAAGCGTGACCCTTCTGACCTCTTTTAGCCTTCACTTTCACTGCCAGGTCAAATTGACCCGAACATCATCTCTGTTATATAAACCTGCAGGGCGGGTTGCAAATACATGCTATTTTTTTAGGGTTTTTTTTATACGTTGATTACACTTAATAAGGTAAGCAGAAAAAGTTGTATACAGAAAAAGTACTTAGAAATATTTTTCCTAAATTTTCAAAACTTTTAAACGGGTCAATTTGACCCACAACATAACAGGAGGGTTAATGAGTACAACAAATGGTACCTGGTGGTTTCAGGTTAAAGCTGAATGACTGTTATTAACATGGCGAACGGGCAAGGTCAAACAAAGGTCAAATGAAATAACAACACAAGCTATGAAAAAGTCAGTACTACTGTTAGTGGATTTAGTACAGTATTGTGATGTCAAACCAACGCCTAGAGGTTAAACTCTAATTATAGTTAATCATCTAATGATTCAGTGATCTACGGATACAAGATTTACTTCTCACCGACTTCCATTCTTTCCACTGAAAATCAATTTAAAGTTCTCGTAAGTCTAGTTACGAAGCACACGAGAAACAACTTGATCCAAGGAAAGAAAAATAAAACAATCAAGTGTTCATATTTGTCTACGCACACCAAGAAAAAAAACCCAAAAGCAGAGCCACTGACCTGTGTTGAGGTCTCCGTCGCTGAGCGACTCCAGAACGCTGTTCATGGCGCCCATGTAGAACAGGAGGCGGAGCTGAGTGACGGACATGGTCACCAGGCTGAGCAGGAAGATGGGGCTGATGATGGTTTTTAAGAATGACTGAGCTGCAGGGGAGACACAGGAGGAGAGCAACACGCATTAGAGTGAGAAGGGCAAAACGAGGGGTGTGTGTGTGTGGGGGGGTTGAGTTATCTTACTCTCTTCTTTTGTCTTGATCTCCAGGTCCATGGTGGAGAGGCACAGCTTGTTCCCGTCCTTATTGGCCAGCTCCTTCGGCTTCAGGTTGTCGCCCACGCTGAGGCGACGCCCCACCGTGGTCACCTGCTTATAGAACTGCTTCCCTGTGATTTTATGGTCGAAGCCCAGCCAGCTGAACTTGATCTTCACACTGAGAAAGCAGGAGGAGGATTTGGAGGAGGAGGAGGAGGAAGAGGGGATGGAAAGAATATAAGAGAATGAGAGTCGATGGAAAATGCGTGAGGAAAGATATATAAATATATACACACATATATATAAAATTACACTGAAACACAATTACCATATATATATATACGTCTATATATGCATATATACACGTGACACGAGATAAACTCATGGACCAATAAAAAAAAAAAAATTGTAAAAATGTATACAGTAATTATCATTAATAGAACATGGTGGCATCCAGGAAGCATTCATATATATTCTAATTAACAAGAGTTTCCCACAGGGATGAGTACAGTCGTCAGCAGGCAGAATTTGCTTACACTGCACATTTTTGCACGTGACATAATAATTTGTCAAACAGTGTCCGTGGCGTTGGGTTCTCAATGCACTTTGGACCTGATAGTTTACAAGCATGTCCTTTGGATTATAAGCGAGCTTACATCGATGCATTGGGGGACTTTTACTGTCAACTGTTGTCCGTCTGCCACTTTGAACACCTGCAGTACCAACCTGTAGTCCATGTCTTCTGGTCCTGGGAAAGGCTCCATTGGCCAGTTCAAGAAGCAGTTCAGGAAGACCACTCCGGCACACGCGGCCCACACCACCAGGATAGTAATGAACGCTACGCCCAGGTCGTAGATCACCTGTGAACATCGGGATAGGACGGGTAAACACAAAGATCACGACGACGCGACACACACACCTGGAATAAGAACGCGATCGAAGGCTAAGAGCGGAAGACACGTGTGTTTGCACGTTGCGTTCAAGAGGTAAAGCAGTGCATGCAAAAATGCAATAATTTAGCAAACAATTCCAGACTCGCACTTGAAGAGATTCATACGGGGAGAGGTGAGAAAACTGGGTGACATATAGAGTCAGTGCAGGTGTGTCGGTGTGTGCGGGCTGATGCAGTGTGTGTTACCTTGACACCGGGGAAGGTGACAGCGGAGGAGGCGTAGGAGCCAATCATCAGGGCGATGAAGGTGGAACGGAGGTCCCCAAACATGTTAGGGAGCTAGAGGGAAAGAGAAGGAGACAGGAAAAAGGAGACATCGTCACAGCCCGTCCCTTTTTGTGCTCTCGTTGTTCTTGCGTAATCCGGTCGCTACACACCCCGCGGTGGATATACACTACCGTTCAAAAGTTTGGGGTCACTTAGAAATGTCTTTATTTTTCAAATGTCTTGATAAATAAAAGTGAGTTATCATGGAAGACACAAAATTGTCTGGATGACCCCAAACTTTTGAACGGTAGTGTACGTATAAAGGTTAAACGTCGTGGTGATCTCAGCTGCAGTGGAGCTGCTGGAGAACACTATGAGGATGGGGGGGGCCTTTTGACCCGGGGGTCAAAAGTGGACAGTGGGAACCAATTAGCAAGCAGACATCAGAGGAAGTGTAGCACGACGGAGTGACATGGAACACGAGTCACGGCCAGATATAAAGGCGGTCGCAAGCTGCTCTGTTTTCAAAAGAGTAGAGAAGCAAATTCTATTACATAAGACTGGGGCGAGCTGAGGAAATGGTTTATATACACTACCGTTCAAAAGTTTGGGGTCGTCCAGACAATTTCGTGTCTTCCATGAAAACTCACTTTTATTTATCAAATGAATTGAAAATTGAATAGAAAATATAGTCAAGACATTGACAAGGTTAGAAATATTGATTAATATTTGAAGTATTAATTTTGTTCTTCAAACTTCAAGCTCAAAGGAAGGCCAGTTCTATAGCTTATATCACCAGCATAACTGTTTTCAGCTGTGCTAACATAATTGCACAAGGGTTTTCTAATCAGACATTAGTCTTCTAAGGCGATTAGCAAACACAATGTACCATTAGAACACTGGAGTGATCGTTGATGGAAATGGGCCTCTATACACCTCTGGAGATATTTCATTAGAAACCAGACGTTTCCACCTAGAATAGTCATTTACCACATTAACAATGTATAGAGTGTATTTTTGATTCATGTTATCTTTATTGAAAAAACAGTGCTTTTCTTTGAAAAATAAAGACATTTCTAAGTGACCCCAAACTTTTTAACGGTAGTGTATGTGTGGATTAAATTGAGTATTGTGTATGCATATTGAAGCGCCCAGTGTTTCATTGCAGTCTCGCCACCAGTATTTGGAGAAAGCTGCACTCATCGGGTTTTAAACCTAACAAGAACATTAGCCGTCAGCTGAGACTGAATGCCTGTATGATGGAGTCATCATCAGAGAGCCAATGAGCAGCATATAGGCTGATGATTAACCCGACATTGAGTGTTTCAAGTATTGTATATCAGGTTGTGGGGGAGATGCAGTCAAAGGTGGTTTCAGTGTCGGATGTGTTTAATGTACAGACACACGGGGCCTCCGATAAAAAAAAAGAGCAAACAAAGCTCTAGATTATGGTTTTACTACATCACTGTGGCGTGCAGGCCTGTGGTGGGGCAACAATCATGATAGATGTCGGGTCACAAATACCACGTGGAAGATGGACTTCCCGGTAACAGCCCGTGGTGGTATAGAAACGGGACATTTATTGGGAGATTTACTGGAATAGAGGCCCTTTTCTAAACAGCATCACCATGGCAGGGCCCAGGACTCCTGTGAGAGTCACTGTAAGACTGTACTGATGAAGAGGGGATGGATTAGTGAGAGGAAGAGCAGCAGGGAAAGAATGCAAATGAATGGTGAGGAGTGGATCCCACATCGGGGGTTTCGTCCTCGTGTATTTCTGGGTTCTGTGGCTCGATCTTAAAGGGCAACAAAACATTAGGTACTAAATAAGTTGTATAAAAACATTCAGCGGCTCTTTTAAATCGTTGTGTGGAGTTAGAAAGAAAGATTCTAGATGAACTGCTTTCCACTTGCATTGTGGGTAATTTAGGCTCCATATGTAAACAAGGAAGAAGACAAATTCAAATCTACTTCTCACAATGTTATAAGAAGGCGATACTCTTTTAAATTCCCTGTAAACACAAAATAAGGAACTCTAAAGGGCAAAGCGTAGGAGCATACTAAACTAAAATACTAACAGATTCATGAATATATTTCAGATTTTTCATCTTTTCTTTTCCGTGTCTGTGCATTACGGCGTGAGCAAAGAGAGACGAGCTGCTCCGACACCATGGTGTTCTTGCTGAAGGGCAACGATATAGATGCGGCCGAAAGTTGTCATGAACAATCGAGTAAACTCCCTCTCCCAATAAACACCCCCCCTCCCCCCCAGGAACACAGAGTGCAGTGTAGAAGCCACAACAACAGAATGCCAGGCGAGAGGGGAGGAGGAGGGAGAGCGTGAGCAGGCAAGGAGCCAGCAAACTATGATAACAGAGCTGTAGCAGCAGGACAAAGACCTACGAAGATAGAACACATGGACACATGTACAGCTGGACAAGCAGTCGGAGAAGAACGCGTCACGGCGCACACACTTACTGTGAGAGAGGTGAAGGTCATGCACATGCCCCCGAAGCCATTAAAAGTCAGGGCAATGAAGATAAGGACGGAGAGCTCTGCAGAAAGACACGGACCGTGTCAACAACCAACTGTACATTGTTTCAAATACAGTAGGAAAAAATACAGTGAAAAAAATGAAGTGGAAAAAAACAGTGAAAAAAATAGTGAAAAAATAAAATGCAAAATATACAGTGAAAAAATACAGTGCAAAATATACAGTGAAAAAAATTGTGGGGAAAAATACAGTGAAAAAAACAGTGCAAAATATACAGTGAAAAAAATACAGTGAAAAATATACAGTGAAACTCACCATTTGGATTGTAGGATCCGTAAGCGATGAGGAGACAGGACAATCCAAAACACATGCTGGAAAATACATGAAGAGGACAATTAAAGTGTCATCCTCATCTACCTTGTGTGTGCACAGAATGTGAAAGTGAATCACGCCACAGCTGGATGCTTCTTTCTCCTGCGCTCACCTGCCCAGCAGGCGCAGCTTGCGAGGCCCGTATTTATCCATGACGATCCCCAGCGGCAGCGTGATGGCCGAGAGCAGGAAGGAGCCCACTGTGAACGCCAGGTTCAGCATCTCGTCCTGCTCCTTACAAATCAGCCAGCCGTTCATCCTCAGGGGCCCGTCCACGGGGACCAAGGGCCTCATCTCCACTCCGTCTCCCACGCCTTCGCTTTCGTAGTAGTCGGCGTATTCGTCGGGCGTCGGCGTCGCCAGGGGGAGGGACAGGTTGAAGCTGGAACTGTTGAAGCCTGGAAGAAGAAGACGCGAGAAGGTAAACGACGAGTCGCACCGGGAGACGTAAACATCGAGCGGCGTGGATCGTCACGTGACCGTGTGACGTCGAGCCGGAGATGGTTTTAATGTGTGGACACCTGTGTCTCTTCTTGGCACGCAGATGAAATATGGAGGCGCCCCGTTCTGCTTATTCACAGGCCCCCGATACGTTTACACGTCGAGGCTACATGTGCGTGTTATAACTAGAAAACCCACGTGTAACATCCCATAAGGGGGTTAGAAGCAAAAGAAAAGATTGGAAACAAAATATATTTTAGACTTGTGGAAAGCCAACTTGTCCTAGAGGCTGAGATGCTATGTGGATTTGGTTAGTACGTTAGAAAGTTAGGGTCCAAAATGTGATGAGCTGGCACTTTTTCAGGGAAATGCAAATATAGATGCAGAGTGGTGTTTACACATTTACAAGTGAAAGATAATTAAGGGGGTGCCGGGGTTGCTTTTATTTTAAAAAAGAAAAATGTTGTTTCTTTGTTTTGGTGCATGTATGTATGTGTGTATAAATGTATTTATGTGAATATGTATGTATATATATATATACCATTGTGTGTGTATATATATGTATATGCATGTATAGATATAATAAAAAATAAAATAAATTATGTTTATGTCTGACATTTTTGTATTTTTTTCATGTTAAACGAATAAAAAAATGTAAGTGACAAAATAAAGAAGCTGGCCTGGCCATGAAATTCACATTGTCATCAGAACCTGAGATAAAAGTCCAGGAAGAGTCCGTGTGAAAGAGTATGGGAAGTTTGGGAACTTATTGTGCTGATACCTTCTGAGATACAGCATTATATCTCGATGGTTTCCCCCGACATCTATCTACAAGGACACCAGGACACGCTTCAAAACAAAGTACATCCTACTTTGTGTTCTTTTGTCTTGAATCAAAAAGAAGACGGGGTTGGACGTGACGCTACACAAAGGAACAGATCGTGATGACCTTTGTTTCTCGACCACGGTGACTCATGACCACCCGCATGACATCGAGCTCTCACCGTTCCCCATGTGCACAACAATCCTAATCTACGCTGCATCGTCATCATTTTAACTGTCGACCCCCCACCGGTTGTCCGATTCACGTTGTCCAGTCGTCGCTCGTCTCCTCCCTGCCTCTATCTGTGGACTTTCGACTTCCACATGACCAAGTCATAAAAATCCATCCTTCTATCACGCGTCACGTGCAGGAAAAACAGCTGAGCTGGTGCTGCGTCGCTCTCCCTGTTACGTCATCAGAGCGAGATAAGACGGAAGTTCTCCAGGAAGTAACCCCCCCCCCCCATGGTTCTCGGTGCTGATTCGATACCTTTACGGTGAGTCGCCGTCTCACGGCTGATGTGACTGGAAGTATCCTTGAGGAAGGTTCAAATATGAGGCAACTCCAATAATGCTGAATCAGCTTAAATAGCAAAGAAAAAGAATCACTTGGAAATAAAGATGAATAGGAAGACGGCGTAGGAGTTGGAAATACCTCCTCCCCACAATCACCAGGCAGATAAACTCCCCTGGAGATAAGGGGACAGGGGAGAACTGCATCCCACCGGTAGTTTAGTGTCTGGAGCACGACACAGAGGTCACCAGAGGTCAAAAGGAAACTCAAAGCACCTCAAAGTGAAGGATGAGGAGGAAAAAGAGCGGCACAAGGACAGTCATTGGTTCATCGGATCCCTCTCGACCCGCCTGACACTTAAAGCTCTCAAAGGGAAAGTAGAGGGTTCATGAGACACCGGAGCCGCATGCTCTTTAACTTTGGAGCCTCTCTCTCTCTCGCTCTCTCGCTCGCTTTCATTCAACTGGTCGGGTTTAATCTCCAGAGTGCCAACACAGATTCTTCTCAGAGAATAGAGGAGGCCGCAGTGTTAAGTTACATCTATTGAATAAGAACAACGTCACAATGACTCTGACTGTCAGGACCCTTCATCACCAATCCTCATCTTCACAGCTCATTAGGAAGGAAGAAAGAGTTCAACCCTCGTGAAGACAGATGCTCGAGATCATTTGCTTTTTCTGAAAGAGCAATTCCTTCCCCATCAGGGCAAATGAAGGCAAAAGATGGGGGGGAAGTAGAATGGAAGACATTTGGGGGGAAAAGGGGCAAGTATTGCGACACAAAAATTCAACTCGCCTTCTTCGTTGCAAAGGTACGAGTAGAAGCCTTCGGACTTGAGCATGATGAGGAGGGATCCCCATCCGAGCAGCACGGCGGAGAAGAGCAGGTTCTCGATGATGGAGGTCACCGCCATCCACCAGCGCCGGGCGAACGCCGTGGCCAGGCTCGGAGCCATGGTCGAGGGGAGAGAGAGGAGCAGTGGGGAAAGAAATGTAGAGAGACCACGAAGAGAGAGGGGAAAAAAGTGCAGATTGACAGAGAGAGAGAGAGCGACGCCCCGACTGACGCCCGGGATGAAGGATCACCGATCTCTTATCTGTGAAGGGAAGGTACAAGAGGAGAAGAGAGGGGGGGGGGGGGGGGGTTAGCCTATCACTGGAGTTACTGGAGGACAGGAAGTTTCCGTTTTTTAGAAAATCACAAGATAATTTTAAAAAAACTCAACTTTGAACCCCGCTGAAGATAAGAGGAAGAAATGAAACCGTGATATCTGAAGACTGTTTGTTTCACACGCTTCTTTGATCAATCGAAAGTCTCCCTCTTTATTAGACCCAGAGAACGAGTAATAGCAGTAGCTAACCACGAATGGAGAATTATTAACTCTCCTGCTAGTACAAAGATCAGAGAGCATCACTGTGCCGCAGGACAAAGAGCTTACATCACAGCCAGGCCCGAATAACTTGGAGAGCATCCGCGATGGCATCACTGAGATTCTGCTGTTTGTTACAAAATGAAGCAAACTCGTCTGAACTGGACTTTCATGGGTCTTTCTCCCTGCTCCCTCGCCCCCACGGCCCCTCTCTCTCTCTCACTGCACAAAAACTAAAAGGTCTCCGGCCCATCCAACCGCAACTTCCCTCTGCAATTACTGCGGTGCGTCCGAAACATGAAGGAGCTGCCAGACAAACCATAAACTAATCAGCTCCCACAGCAAGCCACACACACACACACACACACACTGCTCCACCAGTATGATAAAAGTTGGCATGGAAAATGAAAACAATCTAGAGAACATATTATATATAACCAGGGATAGCATCTTCTGGTATATATGGTCTCATTTAATTAAATAACATGTTTCTACAATGCCATTAAACTAAAAAACAAATTAAAAAGTAAATGACTAATTACAAACGTCCTTACCTCTCCAGGGCTGGAAGCAGAAACCATCCGGATCCAAACACCCTGTTGAACTCCCGTTACTTCTTTTAAAATAAGCAGTTAGTTGTGAAAATCTACCTTTATACCCACGAAGGCGTCTTCACGTGGCCCCTCCTACTGACCACCGGCTGCCTGATGACGTCATGCGCCAACCAGCGCGCGACAACATCGTTTGATATGTATCTCTGATCACAGGGTATTGAACGGGAGTCTGGAGACAATATATTTTTTTCAAATTATCTTAATGATATAGAGCAACAAAAATATATATATTAATAAGAATGATATATTTTAGTTAATTTAATCAAGTTGTGGTATGTGGACACACATTAATCAAGCCAAACAAAAGTCTGGGAGAAAAACATAATGGATGTGTGTAGATAAGGGTGCGGGGCGGCGATCAATACTGGCTGAGTCAATAACAGATATTGAGAGAGAGAGAGAGAGAGAGAGGCAAACGGGAGCAGGGACGCCCGTCAGTTGCGTAAAGTGTTTACGAGTCCGGTGTTTACCAAGAAATGATATGCTGAAGTTGCAAGTCCTCTTCAATGCAACATCCGATAATAAAGTTAAGTTAGTTCACTTTCATTGCTCGACACGCAGAGACATTAGTCCGCAGTCCAGGAGATGACGTCACATTTGCGCATCTCCGTCTTTTAAAAATCATTTTGACTCCCGATATGTCTCACTTGGGGGTTATATCACAGTGAAAACATGGTCGTCCACTTCCAGTGCGCTATCCTGTGATCTAATCCATATGCAAAGCAGCCGCTGAGTGACCAACAGAACCTCCAACGAAACCAACACCGATAGGCTCATTGTGGGCTGTTAGATTGATCAATGGCTCAGATTAAAGGTTTTGGAATTCAATTTATTAAAAAATGTGGCAGCCTGTGAAACCCTTTCAGGTCGATGGGTCATTTGATCGATCAGATCTGGGTTAACCAATACTCAGACTGTCTTGCGTATCAGCCATCAACACGTGATTAACTGTGAGCGATGCTACACCCTCATTGTCATTCTTTACACCACACGAGCGCTGTGTTTATTTCCTGCACTTTATCTAAAGGAGTCATTGATCTGATGGGGACACATAGCCGGAGACCTCATGAACAACAATCCAGTGGAAATAGAATACAACATTTTAAGGATCTGATTTAAGAACAATTATAACCAAAATAAACTCTAACAATACAATTATGTATATTGTTATTCTACTTAAAATGAAATGTAAATAAAGCTGCAAAGGATTAACCACACACACACATAATAAGAACATTAGTTATCACTGATTTGTTCTCTTGACAACTTGCTGTAGTTAACGCCACCTGGTGGCTGTAGGTTGTAATTGCGGTCAACACGTGGACGAATAACCCCACATATCACATCCATGTCTTTATTGCACAATCAGAACTGGAATAAACATGATAGTACAACAACGCTTTGCAACTAAAACACGAACAAAATCAAACCCAGTGCAGCAACATGGCAGATTTAAAAAAAAGTCAACATAGAAACAACTCATACATATAAAAAGCCTTTTTTTTTTGGTAGTCCAAATAACTTCATACATGATTTTACCTCCTTTGATATATTTGGACTGGTCTGATTATTGCTTGATTATTTACAGGCATGAGCTCTATCGCTAACACAGGCAGTGATTTCGTCCCTGGGTTTCGTGGTCAGTGCATTAATATCCCCAGTAGTCGGAGTCCCTTCGTCAGCGCGGGCCCCACCCTGCAGCCGCGAGGCCGAGGGCCAGCGACAGCAGCAGCGTCGTCACGGAGCCTCCGACTCCTGGAGCTGCAACAGGAAATATGCGAGGGAGTGGAAGTCAGAGACATGGAGGGGAGGGGTGAGAAAATGATGAAACGCGTTACAGCCAGGAGGTCTTATCACATGGAAACGCAGCCTCAAGATAACCTGCAGGCCGCCGCTGTGTCTTTGAATTCGTCATTTCGGGACGTAAACAGTGTTACAGGAGATCTCATCTTCACCGGCCCGGAAGCACGACTGCAATCAATGTCATCCTTATCGAGATAAAACTCATCTACAATGGATCTCCAACAGTCGCCACAGGAATGTCTAACCCAAATAACTCCCGTTTCTCCCCGACACCCAATACCAACCGAGCAAACGCAGATAACATTTGACGGAACATTCCACATCCATGACGTCACAGCAGAAACAAAATGTCCAATAACTGGTTTCCCACTTTGAGCTGAGCCCAGAGAGAACCATCGACAGTCCTGCAGGACCGTGTTTATGCATCGTTACCCGTTTATAAAACTCACGTTATGTAGAAACCATGCTCCCATCTCCCCGTCACCCATGCATCATCACCCAGGTCAGTTGCACCTGTGCCCCAAATATCAATTACCTGCCACACTGCTCCACACTGCCCCCTGTGGTCAACCTGAGATAGACGCCACACTCAAACATATAATACACACTTGACTAACGGCGCCTATGTGAATATCTGTTAGCACGGTTATATACTAATACTCTTAGAATATATACAGTTTTTACAAGCAATTCATCAATAGATTTTGTGTGATGGTAATGCAGTAAAGACGTATGAAGCCAATCTGTGTTGAAAACCAATTACAAAGCAATATTATTTTAATATTAACCAAAACTATTGCAAAGGTGATGGACATCATGCTAGTTATCACAACATTAATATATTTATAATGTGTTAATAATATCCCAAAAGTATACTTTTGGGATATGATATCCCTTTATTTGTCCCAAGGGGGGGATTTCAAAAATCACAGCAACGGTGCACATCAGAGCATCAATAAAAATATATATAAAACACAATATTAAAAAACTAAATATACAGGGGGAAAATAAAGTAAAGTGCTGAGTTTGCCAGGATCTCCAGTGATCTACTGCAGCAATTAATATATAAAAATGGCATGAATAAGTTAACTAATTTATTACCAAAAAAATGGTATATTTAAACTCAGTACTTGTTTCAATGCTAATTTAGAGCACATATTTTACAAAAAACATGCTTGAACACAAAGTTTGAAGAAGTACATTTAAGTAAATTGCTGGATATTTTTCTTATGTATTTCTTGAAAGTATACTACAGTACAATTATTTTAAAGTGTTTTAAAAGTTGAATTTTTAAAATAGGTGAAAGCGTGACTTTAGTATACTTTTTATATATTTGCAGAAAGTACAATTGTTTGATAGTATATTTGCAATATACTATTGAACATTTCAGTATATTTTAAATACATTAAAGTATATATTCTACTCAACTTAACCTTGTTTCAAAGTCATCCTACCAAGTCGTGACGGACATATTTCAAATACCAACACAGTACTGATATACTTTGGTACTTTTTGACCCGTGCCGTATGCTTTGAAGTGTTGATGACATTAAAAAAAACAAAAAGAGATCTTACCATGTGAGGAGCTTTTGGGAACTGAAAAAAAAAAAAGAGAAAAGTGAGGCGTCAGACAAATCCTCTCCAGTGGATGTTCAGATTCATGCCCATGCTGCCGTTATGTCAACACACACGTGTCCTTTACACAACACACATACACACCGGCGATGGTGAACGTGGTCTCCATGCCGGCGTAGATGTGGTCGGTGACGTGACAGTGGAGCAGCCACGTCCCCGGGTTCCCGGCGACCATCTCCACGGTCTGGAAAATCCCGGGGAAGAGATCGAAGACGTCTGCACGGTGCACGCGGTCCGTCTAACGCACACAACACAACAAACACACAAACACAGGGGAACAACAAGAAAGAAATAGGCACCAGTTGAAATCCACACTTGATCTCATCAACCTCCCTTTCTTTCCATAAAATATACCAAAACATTGGAAAGATCTTGGGTCTAGATCACAATGATAATTCATGTGAAATACAATTTTAAAATCACACCTGCGAAACTAAAAAGCTAAACTGCTTTGAGTTGTCATCAAACAGTATCAATAAGCTTGTTTACAAGACTCTTATGCCAAGACGTATTCACAGAGGGATACAATAAAGTGGATCTTTGGATGGATGGGAAAAACAACAGTGATTGGAAATGCTATTCAGCCCATAAATAATTTATAAACAGTTGCCGATAGCTTTGGGATACACTCAAACAAATTGATCTCAAATGTAAACCACCGAGTGGACTGAAAACAAGTAAAACAAAATCACACAATATTGAAAATGATCTCTGCTCTTTCTGCTTCCAAAAAAGATGAACTCGGGGCGCATTTCAACACGCGATGTAGATGGAGCATAAAAACACCCAATATCAGAAGTGTATTATTAGACTGGTTTCAAACGGACTCGTTCTACACTGTTCAATACAGTTATCAAAAGGTCCGTTATATGTGTATAAATTTGCCCTCGGGGTTACCTTGTAGGTAAAAGTCTCAGCGTGGAAGTGAACGGTGTGTATGTCCACTTCGTTGCCCATGCCCAGAAGATACCAGTCAACCTTCTGGCCCTGGATCATCTCCAGTCCACGGAGGTTCCCATACAGTTGACCATTGATCCCTTCAATAGACACAGAGATTACCACACACACTTATCACGGAGAACCAGACACAAGCCGGACTTCCTTTTGACAACGACATTAATACAACTTATATAGGAACTTTGGCACATGTATAAAAGGCAATTTAAAAAAATCTTTTTAAAATGTATTTACTTTAATTTTTGGAATTTAATTTCTTTTAATTTCATTATTTATTTTATATTATATATATTTATATTATATATATATTTTATATTATATATATATTTTATTTAATTAATTTAATTTATTTTATTTTATTTATTTTATTCATTTTATTTAACCCAGTTCTCTTCCGAGGATCAATACGTTCCTTCAGTGACTAAAAGACACTTTCGATCTCCCGTCTCGTCTCTCACCGTGCATCATGTTGCTCTCCTGGAAGTCCTCGTCTTTAACGAAGGTATCCGGGTCGACTTCAAGGTATGTTCTGATGTTGTCGTCCAAGTACCACGACTGGTTTTCATCGTGCACCATGAAGAGCAGAGCGAACTCCTTCTCCACGTCGGTCCTCCGTCTGTCGGGCCCCTCGCCGCGCTGCAGCGTCCCGGGCCTGCATACGACCAGCGGCCCCACAAGACCGCTGTACAGATCCTGAGCGATAACACATGAATTCTGTTATGAACGTCCACATTTCTACTCCGACTGAAGAAGAAAACTGAAGAAATTATACTTTTAAAGTGGTTTCCTGTCTATTTTATCTTGATACTGCAACATCTGGTTTCAAACCACAATCAAATATTTGTTTCCAACATTTTTCTAAATTAGAAACCAGCTTTTAATTTCTATTGATATGGGGCAGCAAAATCTAATAGTGCATATAAAAGGTAGTTAGTTGTTGCAATTGCCGCCAATGCCCATTAAATTCATTATTTTTGCAGCAACAATGTGATGTGTGTGTGTGTCATATGTACCTTAACGAAGTCCACGTTGGAGTAGTAGGCATACGAGATGCAGTTAGGATCCGAGACCCCCGGACCAGAGCTTTCAGGAATATCCCACGTCAGCTCGATGATGCGGCCTGGAGACGAGAGAACGTTAACCCTCCTGCTAAGTTCATTTCTCAGGTACAGCAACGATGTTGAATCATCCAAAAGTTGTCAGAAACCCCAAAAATCCTAAGAAATATAGTTTGTACCTCATCACCAATACCATGACTAACAATTCAATCAGTTTTGGGTTATTCACCCATCCATAGATCAGAGCTCAACTCACTCATTTTAATAAAAAATACATGTTCAAACATCTTTAAATAAATTGCATTAATCTACCATAACATGTATTTTCTCATAAATTTTATTTAAACTTCTTTTTTCCTAATGTGGTGATGAGAACATCATCTCTGTATTATAAACCTGCAAGGGGGGGAGGTTGCAAATGCATGATTTAAATGTTTTTAAATTTTTACTTTGATTACATTAAGGTAAGCAGAAGAAGTTTTATACAGACAAAGTACATAACAGGAGGGTTAAACCTTTTTGTGAGAAAACAACGGCACACATTTGAAATAATTTCCCCCCCAAATATGATTTATTTCTCACCGGGGTTGACGGGGATGTGAGCGCCGCTGGCCTTCACGCCGTGCGGGCTGATCGAGTACGGACGGCTCGCTTTGTTCTTGAACGTGATCACAACTTGCTCCCCGGTCTCCGCTTTGACTATTGGACCTATAGGAAGAAAAAAAACATTAGAAATTATTTGTATTCACTTTTATGTTAAACTTCAGAAAAAACAACTTTGACAGGGAGCATTAACTTTATTCATATAGCACCTTTAAAAATAGAGTTAATAAAGTGCTCAACAGAGTCAAGGCAAAACAAATGGAATCGTAAAATTAAAAAATTAAAAATAAAGAACAAAGAAACTAAATTAGATCAAAGAACTGCAGGAAAGGACGACATCACTTAAAAGCTGTTGTATAAAAATGGGTTTTAAGAAGTGATTTAAAAAAAAAAGCTGGTTCTGCAATAAGTGAAGAGACAAAGACAAATAGATGAGATTAGATTTGTCACAGTTTAGCAACACACTTTCCTTTTATGAGTTGTTTTCATCCTGTCTGCCTGTTTCACTATCACGTCATTCAAGATCCTGCTTCCCGTCTCGTTAGTCCAACTCCCTTCACCTGTTCTCTCACCTGCCTCTGGCCACTCCCACCTCGTTAGTCCCTCATTCCCTTCACCTGGTCCTCATGCCCGTCTCACCTGTTGCCCATTCCCTCGTTAGTCCCTGTCTACTCAGGTCCCCTCACTTGTCCTCTGCCAGATTATCTTGTGTTTTCAGCCCTCGTGTGTTACATATTGTGTTTATATATTTCTTAGTGTTCTGTTCCTGATGATTCTCTGAGTAAAGATCATTATTTGCAGTTCTGTCTCCTGAGTCTTGCTATTGGGTTCATACTAATACTCCCGTGACAAGATTATATATTCCTTTATTAGTCCCACAGTGGGGAAATTGTAGGATCACAGCAGCGGATGCACATTAGAGCATTAATGAAAGCTAAAAAATAAAAATACAGTACTAAAATACTAAATATACAGAGGAAACAAAATACATACACAAGGCAGTGACCCAAGTGAATTTTCAGCAGGCTAAAGTGTCCAGGATAAAGTGCTGAGTGTGCCAATTAAATAGTTTTATAGAAAGACTACATGGTTGAATCAACTATACATACATGCAAATAAAACCTCTTTCCATCATAAAGAGCACTGAGCTTACCCAGAATTCCCAAGTGCTGCTGCCGTTCCTTCTGGACCCTGAAGGTGCCGTCGGTGTATTCTCTGTACACCACCTTCTTGTAGCGCGAGCCGATTCTGTTTTCCCCTTTTGCCACAAATATATTGCCTGGACTGGGACACATGTACCAATTTGCTTCCATTAACAAACAGTAATAAGTTACGCCACTAATCACAGGCTGCGGGCTCCAATGCGGGGAACACATCGCCCTGCAATCATCTTACACACACACACACACCTGTTCTCCTGCGTGGCGTTGTGCTTCTCCAGCTCCCAGTCTCTTTTTGGCGAGAAGTCCCACTCTATTTCTTCGGCGCTGATGAAATACTGCACGATCTGGGTCGGCCCTCGCGAGTGCGCGAGCTTGGGTTTGTGACCCGGGCAGAGGTTCACCCGGTAGTGCTGCCTCATGCCGGCCGAGAAGTGGTCCGTCACCCTGCAGCTCACCTCATACAGGCCTGAGAAGAGGTTTAGAGGGAATGTGTTTATGGATTATGAGGCAGCTGAAACATCCAGTATCTCCTCTGTGGCTCCCTGGAACACTGGTTTATTTTGGGAGGGAGAGGATTTTGAGCTAAATAAGCAATTTCCACCAGAATGATGTATGTGCTGATTTAAGGGGAGATATATTTGCATATGACTGATAGCCTGATGAAAAATAGCCTCTTGGCTAACTCTGGCCCATTTACAGATTTTTTTTTATTAATGTGCACTGTCGCTTAAAAAGGTTGTTTTTGCATTTTCTTAACAAATTGAAAATATGTCAGTATATGTATATATATTATATACACATATATACATATATATACTGCATATATATATATATATATGTGTTTATAAGATGTATATAATATAATTATAATAATAAAATAATATATATATATATACTGCACACACATATATACATATATATAATATAATAATAATATATATAATAATAATATTATTTATATATATATATATGTATAAATCACTTTTATCTGTTTGTGCACTATATTTGATCTCATACCATTGTAAATGTAATCTTTAAATTCTTGCACTGAGTTGACTGATGATTGTTGTTGTTGTTGTTCTGTCTAATGTACACACCGGCCGTCAAGTCAAATTATTTGTGTGTCTGACACACGCAGCAAGTCAATGTTTCTGATTCTGATATTCGTAGATTGAAGTGGAGGTGTTTAATTTTTTTATTCAAACATAACTGGTGATTGAAAGCAGAATTCATGTGTATGTCCTCAGTGTAGTTCACTACTTCATTTGTGTTGGTATTTGGACTTTGGGGAAGCCACACTTCACTTGTTTTATTGTAGAGTTCTCCATCTTCAGAGCACGTTTATAATTTGTGTTTATATTTTGAGGTTGTGACATAATCCTCTCTGCCAAATCACCTCATAATATAAACTGTATTTTCATTATTTGCATTGTCTTATCTTCTGCCTCTCATATTCTAATGTCAGTGATTTTGTGAATTTGGATGTATATATTCTAAAACTTAAAAAACTCAATATCTATTGACTCAAATATAGATATTTCCTAATGGTGTTGTAGTTATTGATGTCTCTCCAGTTGGAACACGGATACACGTCACGTTATCTCAGCATGCTTATAAAGAACAAATCTGTCTGTGTGTGTGGGTGTCTGTCCATGTGTGTGTGTGTGTGTGTGTGTGTGTGTGTGATATAACTAACCAGGAGTGCTCGGCTGCATGAAGGCGGTCGCCGTGGTGTGAGGGAACACGCTGAGTGTGTCGCGTGTCGTGCTCTGCTTCTTGAAGGTGTTCCCCTCGAAATAAACACCGTGGATGTCCACCTCTGTGCCGAGCCCAAACGTGTACCAACTCACTCTGTCCCCGGCACACATCTCCAGTCCCTGAAGGTTCCCATACATGCGTCCGTTCACAGCTGGTATAAAAATAAAAATAAACAGAAATAGCACTAAGTTCTAATCAGTATCAATCAAATAATATCTCAATCAAAAACATGCAGTGAGGTGAAACCACACATTGATTTACCGTGCATCAAATTGCTCTCCTCAAAGTCTTCGCCTAATGGGTTTGTGTCGGTGCTGCCAAACATCTCAATATTCTCCTTCAAATACCAGCTCATATTTTCATCCATGACAGAAAACAGGAGGAAGAACTCTCGATCCAGACCCTTCTGTAACACACACACACACACACACACAGTAAGAGAAAGGATGTACATTAGGGGGTTTCATTGCAGTGAGCATCATGAATACAACTGTTTTAAATGTGTATATTTCATTTACTCTGCATGCTTTTATGTTCTGTGTCTCTGGCATGGATGTTTTTATTCTCTCCATTTTAACATAGTTTTCATTGTTCATAGTTTTCATTGTTCGTTGTTTTAATTTGCTTTGTCTGTTTTGAAAGTTGTGAGACTTCTTGTAGAATTGTCTTGTTAGTACTTGACAATCTCTAAGAGTTCTCCCTATTAATTTTTTGTGCAGCCAGTGGAAAGTGTAAATATTGTACAAACATTGTATGTGTAATCTTGTATTTTAGGTTTGTTTTAAGACATCTGCCTCTCAGGACTAGATGAAAAAGAGCCTCTTGGCACATTTACAGAAATGTTTTTTAATAATGTGCACTGTCCCTTATCAAATAAACCAAAGAAGAAAAAAAAAAGAAATATCAAGGCCTGCTGTTTTGTTTATCTTTATCTGTAGAACAGTGTACTTTGTTGTCATCTTATTTGATCTGCGATGGCCCGATTTGCTGGAAGATATAATTGAATTTGATCAGATCCCAATATAGCGCGATGAGGTTTTGATTCCCTGTATTTCTCTGTGAGAGAACGTGTGTGCGAGTGGAGGATGAAGCGCCACCTGGGCTCCGTTCTCCGCCAGCGTTCCCTTCTTGCACACGAGCAGCGGTCCCACTAATCCGGAGTTGGTGTCTGCGGCGGGATCGGTGGCAGAGAAGTACAGGTAGGGGATGCAGGGGGAATCGGATGAGGACGGCCCTTCCAGCACCTGCCAGGTGTAGGTGAAGTTCTGCCCTGGACCAACGTGGGAGCCCGGCTTGTCAACACCTGCAGCACGGCACACAAAGAACCAACTGGTTGTTTGAAATAAGCTTTTTCTTCTTCTGTAAAACTCTTTAAATTGAGCCTGGAAACAGTTTTAAAAAAACGTGTGTGATTCATTAAGTTGCATTATTTTAAGTTGTGCACTGCAGATATTGTCATCTCTTAGTCAATAAACCTTTCCGACATGGAATTCATACAGAAAAAAAAGCGGATTATCATTTGAGTTTTGGGTCTTTGTTTTAAATTAAATTAATTCTCTGGTCTGTAACATTAGAAACACAGAAAGACTAAATGTCTCTATCAACCTGAAATGTTAACAACCACCTATAGTTCCACTAGAATACAGCTCCATGAATCCTCTCTCCTTAAGTAAGTAAGTGAAGTATATTTATATTGCAAAGACAAAGGGTCTCAAAGTGAAGTACAGTAGTCAATTAAAACAAATTGGCAATAACAGGAGCCAAAATATTTCAACAGTTAAAAGAGCAACACAATAAAACTCAAATAAAAATAAATGGATAAAAAGATAAGAAGAAGGCCATAGAGATGTAATTTAACCAAATGCCAGTGTAAACAGGTATGTTTTGAGATGGTGTATAAATGATACTATCACCACTCAAGTTAAACATTTTAAATGATGGCAATGGTTGCTTCCTCACCGTCCTCATAGCTGACTCCCTGGAAGCGTTTATCGTACTGCAGGCCATGAGGCTGGATGCTGTAATTTCTATCAGCTTCATTCATGAAAGTCACTCTGAGAGTGTCTCCTTCCTCTGCCCTCAGGACTGGACCTGGACAAACACAAACACACAGTGTGACCGGACAGGAGTATGTAGGAGGAAGACACAAGTGTTCCAGAGAGAACAGAAGAGGGAGTATGATATACATTTGCTAAATCTGGAACTTGGCTAAAAAAGGAAGGTCCTTACCCAAGATTCCCAAGTGTTGAGAATTGGGGCTCGGTGGCTTTGTGACGGTGAAGGTGTCGTCTGTGTACTCCACGTATATCACTTTGAGGTATTCACCTCCGATCCCCCCCCTGTCTCGTCCAAAAAACACCTCAGACGCACTATAAGAGGAAGAGGTAGGGTGTGTGTGTGGGCGGGAGGAAAAGAGGATATGAAGCACAAGATACCGTAAGTAAACGGAACAGAGAACGACTGATACGTAATGGATACGTGGCCTAGATGACACAAACATCTCTCATTTTCTCTTGCGAAACAAGGGAACACAGTGAAATAGCTGATGTGTCAGGTCAGGAACAATAACAGAGACACGATAACAACTGAGTCACGATCACAAGATACACCGTTTACATTAGACGCCTCCCCGAGGGAACGGCCAGTTCACGTATAATCAGCCAAGAGCAGATGACAAACACACACACAGACAACTCTCTTCAGAGGTTCATCACTTCATAAAATAGTGATTATCTAGTCAGTAAGCTCCCAAGAGGCTGTACTTTCTAGATGCAAAAAAATGACTGATACATATTAGCCCGGCTAAAACAAACACAGGAATTATTATAATATCTATACTGTGTTAAGAGCTTGGAGGAATTTGATGAATATTTTATATTTGCATATATATATATATATTATATATATATAATATTAATGTTATTATTATATATATAAATATAATTATATTATATACCTATATATATACACATGTATATATATTATTATATATATATTATTATTAAAATATTCTATACATATATATATATAATATTATATACACATATAATATATATATACTAGGGCTGTCAGCGTTAACGCGTTAATCTATGCGATTAATTTGGCCGCCTTAACGCACACAAATATGTTTATGCAATTAACGACTTTTTTTTATTATTTATTTTTTTATAGATTTTATTTTTATTTTTATTTTATATACTTTATTAATCCACAAGGGGAAATTAGTTCTCTGCATTTAACCCATCCTTAGTTATTAAGGAGCAGTGGGCTGCAGTGATGCGCCCGGGAAGCAACTGGGGGTTCAGTGCCTTGCTCAAGGACACTTCGACTTGCTTCCGGTGTTCGTTGAAGTTGTTACATTCCTCTGAGTGTCAAACCGCGGCAGTACGGTTTGACACTGTTTCCATTTTTAAAACAATTATTTCTCCGCAAAAATAAGGAGCAGAAATCAGTTTAACTCGTGGATGAATCAGTCGGGTTTCCTCCTGCTCCTCCTTCCTCCCGTCTCCCCCTCTGATACACAGAGGAACGGAGGGCGACGTGTCGGGTGACGCGGCGCGGAAAGAACTCGTCACATGAAACCTTCAACGTGATTGGTCAATCCGTTTATCTGTCAACATTTTGCGAAAAAAACAACCAATGATCACTCAGTAAATCACAAGGACCTCCCACCACACATGTGAGGCTCTATAGCAGCCTGTCAGTCAGAGAAGCAGTTTTGTCTTTAAAAAGAAGGAACAAACTTTCAATTGCGATTAATCATGTATATTTATGTATATAATATTATAATAATAATAATATATATTGTAAGACATATTTTCAGTTTGTTAAGAAAATGCAAATTTTTTTTTTAAAGGGACAGTGCACATTAATAAAAACATTTCTGTAAATGTGCCAGAGTTAGCAAATAGGCTATTTTTCATCTGTATTCCCGAGAGGCAGATGTCATAACTTCAGGGTCCAAGGCACTATTGCAACATAACATGACAGGCTAGCCTATACAACTGGACATGCTATTTGCAGTATCAATTACATATTGGGCTAAATGTCTGAGCTAAATGAGTCAAATGGACATAATCCCCGATAATCTAAATAGTCGGGAGAAAGCTGGCACGTGTGCACATTCACTGCGTGTTCGGTTCCAACCGCCAGCAGAGTTTGCGTTGCACAGCCGTTACCATTGGTTAGGTTGGATGCCGCAGTATGACACTGATCGTTCATGAGGTGTCTGCTCACCTGTCGGCTTCAGTGAGGGATACATTGTTAATCAGATCCCTTCCCGAGGGGCCGTAGCTCCACTGGACTTTCTTCGCCGCCAGGTAGTAGTTTCTCACAATGCCACTCGCCACTGTAGAGTCGGCTTCACCGCCACATGACGTCACTTCATAAAACGCCTGCATCCCAGCTGGAATAAATAAAAAGAGTCACACACACGCACACACACATTACAAGGAGCTTTTTTCCCATGCACAAAGTGTTCAAAGCTTGTGGGGAAACTCCGCCTTGAGAGCCTCAGGAAATCTTAAGGGGTTATTTTTGATACTATCCCAGGCTTCAGTTATCAGAGTACTTCCTTTTCTTTTTCTTGAGCACACCAGACACTGACAGGAGGAACCAAAGCTGTAATTTGTGTAGTATATATATAATTGTGTATGTTTCTTTAAAGTCCCAGAGATACAAATAGGCTATTATGGTATGCCTGGTTTGAAGGAAAGCTGTGTAAGCATTGTGTTTAATGTTGAAGTAGGGCTCATTAAGTTCTTATTTCAATGGACTTTAGACGGCCTTAAAGTCCTGACTCGTGTTAGGAGTAATTTCAATGGACTTTAGAGGGCCTTAAAGTCCTGACTCATGTTAGGAGTAATTTCAATGGACTTTAGAGGGCCTTAAAGTCCTGACTCATGTTAGGAGTAATCTCAATGGACTTTAGACGGCCTTAAAGTCCTGACTCATGTTAGGAGTAATTTCAATGGACTTTAGAGGGCCTTAAAGTCCTGACTCATGTTAGGAGTAATTTCAATGGACTTTAGATGGCCTTAAAGTCCTAACTCGTGTTAGGAGTAATTTCAATGGACTTTAACCGGCCTTAAAGTCCTGACTCATGTTAGGAGTAGAAACTCGTGAAGTCCCTTTGACCAAATTACAGAGGAGTACCGCACAATGAAATGCATTCCCCCACGTCATCAATTCTGCACGATTTGAGCAGAGAGGTCAAAGGTCACACAGGGGTTAAAGGTCAGGTGCCCTACCCTGCAAGTGGTCGTTGACCTGGCACGTCAGCAACCACTTTCCCGTGGCCTTCGGGACCATCTCAGCCGTCGCAAACGTGGCCGGGAAGAGGCTGAGGACGTCGGTGCGGTGGCCGCGGTCCAGCAGCGTGTTCCCGTGGAAAAAGGCCGAGTGAATGTCCACCTCGTTACCCATGCCGAACAAATGCCAGGCGACGGCGCGGTGCTGGCACAACTGGATTCCAGGCAGGTTACCAAACATGTAACCGTTAATAGCTGTCACACAGAGAGAGAGAAAAGACAAACGGAGGTTAGAGGAAAGGACAAAGAGAACACACTTAGCCTTTAAACCTTCTTTTAGGGGCTTTGTAAAAAAGCAATTTGAAGTGATGAGTAAAAAATTTAGGACTCAGGGGAAAGGAAAGGGAAAACTGAGATAAACACGTGAAGAATTTGTGAAAAACAGTCCAATAAATCATATTTTTTATTCAATTTCATTGCGTTTTTGTATGACTGAAATCTGGGAAACATCTCTCCCACCGTGCATCTGGTTGGACTCCTGAAAGTCTGGGTCCTCCTGGTTGACTCCGCCCGGATCGGAGCAGTTTTGAATGTTGTCCTCCAGGTACCAACTCAGGTTTTCGTCCACCACGTTGAACATCAGGAAGACGTCCTGGTCCACATCATTTCGGACAGACTCTAGCTTTGCCTGATCCTGGACTGGATTGTTCGTCTCCTTCAAGATTCCTGCGCTCGTAGAGAAAGACGAGACGAGGTTCAGGATGAATACGTTAAATATGAAAATTCGGTCGATCGCAGCGAAAAGGAACACGTCATCTTTTTCCATTCCATTATCCAAATCGCTTATCCCATCTACCATGTAGCCCATCTCAGCACTCATTGGATGTATAATTCAATTCAGTTATATAGCCCACTATCACAAATTACACATTTTCCTCAGAGGGCTTTTTAATATGTGCACATACGACATCCCTGACCTCTGACCTCACATCGGATCACAAAAAAACTCCCAACAAATAGAAGAAAAAAACTTTCACAGGGAATAAAGAGGAAGAAACCTTCAGGAGGGCAACAGAGGAGGACCCCTCTCCAGGATGGAGAGAATAATAGATGTCATGTGACCAGATGAACAGAGTTACATAAACACATTCAATGAATATGACAGAGTGTATATGAATAGTTCATAGCAGGCATGAACCGCAGGTGTATACCAGGTTGTGAGTGTGGGGGAATTCCCCCTGTGGCTGTATTTGTATTCTTATATTATGTATATATGTTTCTTTTGTGGCCATCGTTTCAATGTAGTCATTAAGGGCTTAAGACTCTGGAGCGTTGGTGTAATTGACTTTTTAAGCATGGATGTGAAGAGGCCTTTGGTGACTGTAGCTATGATTAAGGAACATGCAAATTAATTACAATTGCTATATGAATCAATCAGACAATATACAGCCACGTCATGAGAAACTTCTCTTCCGATGTGAAATCAGTATGATGAAACAGCAGGTATCGTCACATATCTTCATACCTTTCTTGCAGGTGAGCAGAGCTCCGATAAGACCCGAGGCGATTTCTCTGGGGGCGTCCAGGTGGGAGTGGTAGACCCACGTCAGGCAGTTGGCGTCGCCATCCGTGGGGGCAAACTCTGGCCTGACCTCCCAGCGGTAGGTGTAGCTGCCCCCGGGGGGAACGGAGTCGTCCTTCTTCATCTCGCTTGATGTCCCATCTGGATAGAGCGCCCCTGGTAGACCAATAGAAAGATGTTTATTCTGAGCCCACTCTCTGTTTCCAATGCAGAGGAATGTTTTCGCTTCACGTCCGGAGAAAGCAACGCCGCAGTCTAAACGAGCACATTCCTGAGACGCACAACCGAGGACATGGAATATGTCATGAGCATGAATGTGATGATAGGTTTGATCGACTGAGTTTCATTCTTCAATGGAGGTTTCCCAAGTCCAGGTTCATATTAATTTCCTCGATGGGTCTTATCTCTGTGAAACGTTCAGCCTCTATGTGTTTCGGTGATATATGAACACATGAATGACCTCAGTCTTGGTAATAGATGTCTCAAGTACACTGACCTCTGTACCAATATGCGAACCCTCACATGACATGGTTGAATTTTTTTTTAACCAGTTGTGGCAACGAGGTGTGTTTAGGCTGCAGAGTGGGTGGAGCGGGAGTGTGGTTCAGGGAACGGTGTCTAATTGGCCTCAGCTGGTGGCTGATTGTTAATCTGCTTGTTAATCAGCCACCAGTTGAGGCCAATCTGTGTTTGCGTCTGTCCCCATAAAAGCAGTGTATGCCTATCCTTTGGTGCTTGGGGGAGAAATGGTTTCCAGTGGGACCTGTGTTGACGCCCCATCCTCTTCCTCTCTCCCTTCGTCTCGCTCCCTTCCGCCCCAATTTGCTATTTGTAAAATATCAGACGTCACTGGACCCGAAATATTCTTTATGAGTCATCGACAGATTGATGTGTAAGATGCTTATTAAAGCACTACATCCTACTGGGTTAAGAGGGCAAATAAAAAGTTAGTTTAGGTTCCTGCCCCATGGACTTTTAGAAGCACAATGCATCTCCACCGGTGAGCGGGGGATGGGGGCCCGTTGCGCAACAAGGAGATGCAAAGTTCAGGATACTACTTACATGTGGAGGGAATAAAAGACCATATTAGTCACACGGTTATTGGACTCATTTAGTCCGTATCACATTTGCTAGTCCTATAATTTTATGAGCCTGCCAGCGACAGTCTGACTAGAGTTACACAAAGCTTTTCCATTTGACAGAATAATTAGTCTGAATATGAAGGCAACGACAATGTTCATCACCGAGCCTGCATATTAAATTGTCCTGTTGGTCTGAAGTACCGTAATGCCGTAACTTTGAAGGCCCTCCAATGACTCAAATCTCTTCGATCAGACTTCATTCTTAATTTCTAAATCCCCATTGCTGTCATTCTGACATATATAGTTGTAAACTGTTGCTATTCATTTTAGAAGGAAATCCATTCAGTATGTTATTCAATATTAAATATTAGAAGTCGTCCTATTATTACAGCAACTGCAGGGCATCAGTTAGTATGATTGAGCTGAGATGTATCATAATGACCTTCGCATTGAAAATGCCGGAAGGTTATGTTTTGATCGCCGTGTATTTATTTATTTGTATGCGTGTTATTCGCAAAACTCAAAAAGTATTGAACCGAATCGCATGAAATTTGGTAGGATGATTGTTTATTATCCGGGGACCAGTTGATTAGATTTTGGGATCGATCGGGTCAAAGGTCAAGGTCAAAGGTCATGAACAGGACAAATCTTCTTGAATCACATGGAATTTGGTGGAATGATTGGTTATTATCCGGGGACCATTTGATTAGATTTTGGGATCAATCGGGTCAAAGGTCAAGGTCAAGGTCATGGAAAGGTCAAAATCTTTTTTTTTACCATAGCACGATACATTTTTGTCCAATTGGCATGCAACTAATGCCAAAATGTTCATAATTCAATGCCCAATCTTGTGATATGCGAAGGTATGCGCTCTACCGAGTGCCCGTTCTAGTTGATTCATGTTTCTGCACTGCTTTTTTGTGTGTGAATACAGTGTGTATCTCTACATGCAGGGTGGGTATGATGCAGCACTATACCCTCTGTATTCTTCTCGTAGAAAACTCCATGAGGATGCATGGAGTAGCTCCTGGTCGCAAAGTTCTTCAGGTGGACCACGATAACTTCGTCAACCTCAGCTCGCAGTATCGGCCCCAGGAAGCCGAGCCAGGGCGGTCGGGAGGCCAGGCGGCTGTACGTGGCATCCGTGTACTCTCTGAACATGGCCTTCTTGTAAACACTGCCGATACGATGGGCTCCTCTTTTCAGAAACGTGGATGCATGCCTGAGACAGAAGTGGAAACAGAGAAGTGGGTAAACATGAAGGAAGGTCTTGTGTGAGAGGCAAAAGAGAAAGAGACACATATGTAGCCATTTCTTCATTTCAAGGCTATTGTAGAGTACAGATTACACAATGACGGAGTTTTATTTATTTTGTAAACATTCCGAAAAATGTGATGTGAATTGTTTGGCAACAAATAAGCAGTGGTGTATAAAGTACCCAAAAGTCATACTTGAGTAAAAGTAAAGATACTTGACTGGAAAATTACTCAAGTAAAAGTAAAAGTCACCTATGAGAATACTACTTGAGTAAAAGTATTAAAGTATCTGATTTTTTTTGTACTTAAGTATCAAAAGTAATTTTCTGATATTAAATGTACTTAAGTATTGAAAGTAAAAGTAAATGCTGTTAATAAAAAAAACAAAGGGTCAGAATTTTGAGAATTATGAAGTTTATTTGTTTGGGTGCTGTGGCCGCCATGAACAAGGAGTATGAGCTAGGATGAACTTAGCAAGATATGAATACTATGAAATTACTAAAATATAAAAACACGATTAACACAGAAAAAAGCAGAACCAAAAGTAACAACAAAAATCATCACTTTAAAGTGAAAAATGTCTTGTTCATCTTCAAAAGAAGTTGATTTTCAAAATGGACAGATGTCAGTGTCGCTCTTCTGGGGCTGAAGACGAGTCCTGCGATGCTGAGGAGCCGTTCACATGGTGCAGGTAGAGTGTGTCTAGCTTCACAGGCCCTGATGGTGCAGGTAGAGTGTGTCTAGCTTCACAGGCCCTGATGCAGGTAGAGTGTGTCTAGCTTCACAGACCCTGATGCAGGTAGAGTGTGTCTAGCTTCACAGGCCCTGATGCAGGTAGAGTGTGTCTAGCTTCACAGGCCCTGATGGTGCAGGTAGAGTGTGTCTAGCTTCACAGACAGCCTGCACACAGTTGGGAAGCATTTCAGCAAGTCAACGTGATCCACGTCTCCATCCAGCTGTTTGCTGCTGTCATGCGCTTGAGATGACGAAGAAGGAGTTCTCTTCATCAGATGAACTGGACCTGGTGGCATCACATAGCTGCAGGGAGGGTTCTTCCATGTGCTGCTTGATGTAGTCCATTCCTGAAATAAAGTGAGAGTATTATAGACATGATAGAATTAATAACACTTCCTAACATGTCATGACCCCAACCAACAGTTTTGTACTAA